>NW_006239654.1:43148-43377 GCF_000226075.1 Solanum tuberosum | reverse complement strand
CAAAGGCTCTTTTGGAAACATAGTTCCTTTCTTACTCAAATGTAAAAACATTTAGAAACTTCTTTGGGAATACATAGTTCCCTAATAACTTTGAGAAATGAACTCAACTTTATGTTCTTGACTTAACTTGAAACTCGATACTCTTCACTTGACTTGAAACTTGAGACTCTTTACTAAGCTTGAAACTCGATACTCTTTACTTGACTTGAAACTTGAAACGAAGTTAAAA
>NW_006239654.1:32392-43126 GCF_000226075.1 Solanum tuberosum | reverse complement strand
AAACATAGGTACAATACCAAGGAACATGCATGAAAGAGTATGCAAAGAAAGGGGAAACTTGGCGTCTTTGGCGCTCTGCAAGGTGCGGAGCGCCAGCCCTCGAAGTTCAGAGGGGGCCTGCTGGCGCTCTGCTAGGCGCGCCGCCCCAAGGGGGAAAGTTCAGAACCCCTTTTGGGGCGCGCTGGCAGGCGCGACGCGCTAGCCCCTTCCCCAGAAAAAACCGACTTTTCTCCCTCTTTTCTCCAACTCTAAACCTTCTACACTTCAAGGGCTCCAGCCCCCAAACACCTTAGAATCATAAATCCCTCAACATACAATAGATTTTCAACTCAAAAACACATCCGGAAACATGCCCAAATCAATAAGGGACTTCAACAACACAAACAATAACATCAACAACACAACCCACAACTTCAACAACACAACCAATCTTTTCTCAATAATAAAATGAGTGTGGCGTGTGGGGGAAAGAACCAACCCACACTATGAACTCACATACCTAGTAGGGATCACCCCCGACGATATCCACGATGATCTCCTTGCTTGCTCTCCTCTTTTTCCTCTTCTTTCTCTCTTCTCTCCCAAGCCCTAGCTCTCACTCTTTGAAAAGGGAAAAAACTGATCTAAAATCAGCCTAAAACCACATTATAACCCATAGAAATTGGTTAGGGAAAAGGCCAAAATGCCCTTAAAATTTCCGGACGGATTTCCCTGCCAACTGCCAACTTCCAAAGGTCATAACTCACTCATACGAACTCGGAATCGAGAAAACTCGGCGGCGTTGGAAAGATCGTTCCACGAGCTTTGCAAACATAACTGGCACTACTACTAACTCATCCTGATCTAGGATTTATGACTGCTCAAAGTTGGCCCAAAAACTCACCTTTTTCCATACTTGGCCAAATTTCCAGATTTTCAAAATTCTTTCCAAAAATGAAAATTTCCAATTTTAAGCCTCTTCGTAGTCATTTCACATTGCCGGTTGTTACATTAAGATAATGGATAGTTTCAATACTCAATACTAAATCAGTATATATAATATTGTATCAGTATCATTGAGGTTTCTTGTTTGTTAATGATACTATAAGAGTATATGTATATTGTTGTGATATCATTAATGTAGTCAATCAATGGAGCCACTAAAATTCAATCGGCCTTATTTATTACACTTAAATACACAATTCAATTTTATTGTTTAAATTTGTCAGTAATTTATTTTTTGGTGTTTCAATCTTAATCACTCAATTCTTAATTATTAAATACTATCTGAATGGTTAATATTTATAATAATATCTTAATGATATTTATAAGCATTCAATTATCTTTCTTATTTTCCATATTTGTTAAATTTTCTACTTACTTTGCATCTATCCAATACTTATTGCTAATATTAATTTTGTGTTTCTCATTTAAGATTCTTTTTTTTTCTAAATCTTAATGCTTCGAGTCTAGATCCTATTTTTTTTTCCAGGGGGTTACAAAAATTAATGGAAAAAAAGAATAAACCAAGTGAATTTGTGACAAAACAAGATAATAGTAGTATAAATGCGTAAATATGTTGTTGTTGCTTTGTCGGATAACACAGTAAAGGTAGCAGTCTAACTTATTTGAATTGTCTATGTTTTGATTTCTGAAGTACAACTTCAAATTTAGAAAATTATATGGTACTTATGTTTTGAGAACAAATGCTTATTGTCCTAACAGTCCCAATATTTTAGTGTTACTGTCCCTTGATATGGATCTTGTAGTGACACGTTCCAAGATGAAATCATATGTTTTCTTCTTACGACCTATGGTGTTGGTTCATTAAGAAAGACATGCTATCTCTTGAGTTCTAAGTACTCAAAATTCTTAGGGACCTTAGTAAAAATCAACCTACTGCCAAAAATATATTGTTGACAAGCTTAGACCCATTTAAACAGCCTCGAAAAGGTTCGAGACTAAGACAAGATCCTCAAATCAGCTACCAAATTTTCTGTCATGCTTGAATTCTAGATTGTTTTCATTTCACTGTTATAACTTTTAATTCAGTTTGTTTTTCTGTTGCATCATTGTTTTTTGTAGTCTAGTGAATTCTCTTTTTTCTATTGGATCATATTTAGACCTAATACTTATGATGTCCATATGTTTTCAGGTCTTCTATATGGATTCACTCAAGTTCTTTCTTTCGCTCTATGGTCATAAACTTCCTGTATTCTGTATGGATACTTCTTCAGATGGGGATCTGCTTGTAACTGGCTCCACGGACAAAAATGTGAAAATTTGGGGTCTAGTTTTCGAGATATTCATAAGTCACTTTTTGTGACAGGTGCCTTGATTACATCATTAACTATTATAACTAGGTAAAATTTTACAATTAACAAATGCTTATATTCTGTTTTTATGGCAGTGTTATGGGAGTTAAGTTTGGGCGCAACACCCATTACTTTTTTACTGTGGGAAAATATCATCTAGTGAAGTACTGGCATCCTGACAAGTTTGAGTTGCTTTTAACCCTTGAAGGTCACAATGCTGAAGTTTGGTGTCTTGCGACTAGCTATCATGGGGATTTCTTGTAACATGATCACATGATCGTTCCATACGACATTGAGATCGTACTAATGATGAAGCTCTTTTTATTGAGGTATTATATTTTGCATCAGTTTTAGACAGTTCAAACGAATAATTTATTAAGTTGCTATTTGGAATTGCAGGAAGAGAAAGAAAAGAGATTGGAAGAGATGTTTGAATCAGATATCGACAATGTATTGGAGAATAAGTATGTGTTGCGGAAGCCAAATATATAGAGAGTGACGGAATCACAACTGCTATATCTAAAGGTAGCTAATAAATAGTAAATGAGATAACAATAAAAAGAACACTAGGAATTAACGAGGTTCGGCAAAATTTTGATTTCTTTTGCCTACTCCTCGGATACAACCAACCAATATTTTTTTCACTCCAAAAGAGTACAAGTAAAATACTACAAGAGAGAAAGAAGATCAAATGCCTTAGAAGATGAGAAGGCAAGTGAATTAGGATCTACCTATTTATAGGAGTGAAGTCTTCCTATTGATGTCATTCATGACATCACAATGTGTCAAAATGTCAAGGTTTACCTTGTGAAACCATTTTATGGTTTATCTAAATTTCACCTATAAAGTTGCTATCTTGACTTTTGTACTAATGATGAGTTATCTTCCTAGCTAACAAATCTTCACATTAATTCATATTTGAATCTTGTCAAATTTAACAGTATGGACCAAAGGAAGAAATTCCGGAGAAGGGAGATGTGACATTAGCAGGGAAAAAGACTCAAGAAATTCTTACTGCCACAGATTCTATCATCGAAGCATTGGACATGGCAGTTGTGGAATTGAATCGAATTGCTGAACATCAGGTTTCCTTTCCTTCTTCTTTGGAACTGGGTAATTGGATGCGGAGGGTAATACGTGCCTTGTTTTTATAAAAAAAGGAAACTGTTATCATAAATTTTGGCATGGTAATTTCTTGAATGGCAAATATTGTTTTTACATGTAGGGGGACAAATCAAAGGGCAAAGTTTCAAAATTCAGACCGAATATTCTCATGCTTGGGCTTTCTCCTTCTGAATACGTTCTTTTTGCATTATCTAGTGTTCGTACTAATGATCTGGATCAAACGTTGCTGGTAAGTCATTATTTTCTACGTGATTGATTTCTATTGCCTCATTGAAGAAGAGGAATCTTAGCAGTACTTCAACTAACAATGTCTGACTTGACTGTCAATGACTTAAAAATAGATCAAACTCTTCTTCCGGTAGTGTAGATAAGACCATTTGACGATGGATATGTGTGATGGTTGTTACTAGATATAATCAGGTAATAATCGAACTTCCTGCTTTATGTATGGACACTAGTATATTTCTGTTCCTAGAGCCTATCTGTGGTTGAAATGCAGTCTATTGAATGCAGAAGGTTGTGTGCATAAAATTTGTAGTGTGCCCTGAATCTGATAGACCCTCGGCTCAAGAAAGTTAAATTTTTGCACTTCTACATCAACTAGGTAGCATTATATCTTCAAACTTGCAATTGTACCAAGTATGCTTTGCTTGAATGAAGTTTCTATCTTGTTGTTTACAAGCTATGTCCAGTCTTGAATTTCACCGATAGTTATCCTTTTATTGTTCTTGCAGCTGGAGCTTGTTTGTCGGGTATCAACATTACTATTGCAACTTCATCATCACCAGTTGATTTCAACTGTCTCTGCTAAACCCCTAGTAATCTGTCTAGAAGACATTATTCCTCCAAAAGTTAAGGTAATTTTGATGTGCACATTTGCTACGCAAAGTTTGAACTGTTGAACCATGTCCACGACTTTCAATCTAATATCGTTTTAGAAACTACGATTGTAAATGGAGAACAACTTTTCTCGATAAGGGATTCTATTTTTTGACATGAATTCACGTCTGACTACCATAGGAACTTAGAGATATCATCGGTGTCAACCTTGCTAAATTGCATCATATCAAGGTAGCTCATCTTTTGTGATTTTGATTTTGTCAACGTCTTTTCCAAGTTCATAAGGATGTGTGATTAGACTATTTCTGTTTTCCTCAGCAATTAAAAACTTCAATGTCAGATGTTGTATTTCGAGATGAAAATACTAAATTATTAGAGATACGCTCACACAATGCGAAATATATTGAAGCAAGGGAAGACACAAAACAAGAAAAGAAGAGAAAGAAGAAACAGAAGAAATTTAATGGAGGACATGTTTGGTCATGACTTATTATTACCTCAGCTACACTTTTACACTTGTATTTGTAGTTTCATAGTCATTTTAAGATAAACTATTTCTCCTTATTAATACTTCAATCCTAAAATAACAATAATTATAACATATCCAATGTAAATCCACTAAGTATGATCTTGGAAGCGTAAAATATACGTAGACATCACCATCGACCCTCGGCTCAAGAAAAAATGATCACACTTCTTTTGTTTAGCTATGGTAATAATAAGTCAGTACCAAACATGTCCTCCATTCATTGCTTCAATACATTTTGCGTATCTCTATTAATTTAGTGTTATATCTTGAAATACAGCATCCGACTTAGAAGACATCAATTGTTGTCAAAAACAAAGATAGTCTAATCACGTACTCATGAACTTGGAAAAGTGGTTAACAAAATCAAAATAAAAAAAGACCTACCAAGAAATGACCCATTATAGCAAGGTTGACACCCCGATGATATCTTTGACTTCCTGTGCTAGTCAGACGTGAATTCATGTCAAAAATAGAATCCCCTATCGAGGGAAGTTGTTCTCCATATTTACAAGGTTAGTTTCTAAAAATGATGGTAGAATGTGGTGATATGGACATTATTGAACGGTTTAAACTTTGCTGAAATCTCTCGAAAAAGTCATAGCAAATGTACTAATCAAACTTACCTTTAGCTTTCAGAGGAACAATGTTTGCTAGATGGATGACTAGGGGTTTGGCAGAGACAGTTGAAATCAGCTGGTGATGATGAAGTCGTAATATTATTGCTGCTATATTACCAACAAGCTCCACCTGCAAGAACAACGATAACTACTATGAAACTCAAGATTGGGCATAGCTCGTAAACAACATACGATAGAAACTTCATTCAATCAAAGCATACAAGGTACAATTACAAGTCCGAAGACATAAATATTATAGCACAACATTTTCTTTATAACATAAATGCAACAAAATTTGACAGTCCTGAAAGAAAATAATAACCTTATCTGGTATGAACACCCAATTCTCCAGGTAGGAAAAGAGCTCCAAATTATCAGAAAAGGGTAAAGCCAGCAAGGATTATATATATATAATTCAAAGTGATACCAAATGTTGATATCTGTAAAGTTCGGAAAGTTGAAGTATGGATTCTTGTGGGTTTGAGAAGGAATATAACCTCAAGTTCAACAATTCCCTTCAGTTCTGCATCTGCCACAACTCCCTCCTCTGGAATTTCTTCCTTTGTTCCCTACTTATTCTCAAATACATTGTTGATATGTGATTCAAACATCTCTTCCAATCTCCTCTTTCTCTTCCTGCAATTCCAAGTAGGCTTTAATTGTCTAAAATTGATGCAGTATTTCATACATTATATTGATTTACCTCAATAAAAAGGGTTCTTCGGTACGACCCAAGTCCATACCGATCGTTTTATACGCGGTTGGGACTTGGGACTTGGGATCGTACAGAAGAGCCTTTTTTATTGAGGTAACCATTTTTTTTTATATTAAACAAAATGTTTTAACTTTCTTTTTTGAATTTTCTTTTATGAAATGTATTCAAAATAATCTCATTAAAAAAATATAGTCTATTATAAACATTTTCTCTATGATCAATATTAATCATGTGTTTTAATATATTATCTTAGATATTATTGTAAAAATATTACTTATTGTTAGAAAGATTTTGAGTAGTTTAGTTTAAAGTTCTAAAATATTTATGCTAAAAAGTAGATAATTATTTTTGTTTATTTATATATAGATTTTGTATTTTTTTTAACCATATTTAATATGGTCGAAGAGAACATAAAACTATCCAATTCACAATTATTTTATTGTGAGGCCCCAGAATTTAGGACCCTCACACTTGAACTACCCTTATATTTAGGTTAAGATAATGGGTAGTTTCAATGCTTAATACTAAATCAGTAGATATAATACTGTATTGGTATCATTAAGGTTTCTTGTTCATCAATGATACTATAAGAATATATGTATATTGTTGTGCTATCATTAATGTAGTCAATCAATGGAGCTACTAAAATTCAACCAGCCTTATTTATTACACTTAAATACACAATTCAAGTTTTATTGTTTAAATTTGTCATTAAGTTATTTTTTGGTGTTTCAATCTTAATCACTAAATTCTTAATTATTAAATACTATCTTAATGATATTTATAAGCACTCAATTATCTTTCTTATTTTCCATATTTCAGAGATTTTTCCTCTTCTCCTATGTTCTTTAACACTACAGATTAATATTTTCAAAGGTCGGTAACAAATTTATGTTCAATCAATTATTATTTTTTAGGGAAAAGGGTCTGAAAAATACTTCAACTTTGGCGAAAATTGTTGTTACGATACCAAACTTTATGGAGGACCTTTTACCATCCCTGCACTATTTAATAGTGTATTTTAAAGGTATATATGTGCCCACGTGGACACATTACTATTTAAAATGATGCAATATTTATGATGTCCACGTAGGCACATATATACCTTTAAAATAGACTATTAAATAGCACCGTGGGGTAAAAGGTCCTTTCCAAAGTTTGGTATCGTAACAGCAATTTCGATCAAAGTTGGAGTATTTTTTAGACCCTTTTCCCAATTTTTTTACCTATTACCTTGTTTCCTAAACTAGATTCGAACGGACAAAAAATAAGTTATTTTAGCTCTTCCTAAATATCAGAAGCAATGTATATTGTTTTAATTTTGAAGAGTAAACTGAAAACAAGAATTAGTCATTTTTGTAAGTTGTTCATCAAGAATTTCAATGCACATAATTTTATGGCATTCATAGAATTAGGCTTTTAGTATAAATATACTAACTCGCAAAAAGCTATTGTTTAGATCATATGACGCGTAAATGATATGTTGTAACTTTTCCCAGGGAACTTCATATGGCATACAAGGTTAGACCATATACTTACTTAGAAAACATTATGCTTTCAGTGTTGGTTTAAATGAATCTAAATAAGGAATTCGTATTCAATGGTCATTATGTAGAAAGATTTTTTGTTGAAATCTACTTACTTCACATATACATGTTACTATTGTAGACACACAATTTTTGACCGAACCTAAAATTTTACACCATTCTTAGAACTTAAATATTTTTATAAATTTAAATTAAATATTTTGACTTTTATCTTATCTTTAGTAAGTTTATTTTAAAAGATCTGAAAAGAACAAAAAATACATGTTTTAATTTAATTTTAGTTTAATAAATAAGATAGTAAGCCTTAATTATAATTTATTATTAGCTACTCATTTTTTGTTAGTTTAAAAATGATTAAATAAATTCTTATTATATTATATTATATTATACTAGTAAAATTACCCACGCTTCACGCGGGAATTTAATATCACGGAATATATAAAATAATACTAAAACCTATTTGTCACTAAAACTAAAACACTATATTATCTTACATAAAAGATTAATAATGTAAAGAAAAATAAAAATTATTACATCTTATCATTTATCCTTAATAATATAAGCATAAATTAATGAATATAAAAATACATACCAGGATCGATAACATAAGCAATGGTGTCACTTAGCCACTTAACATGAGTAAAGTACATAAATATTTAATTGTGAAGAAGAAGAAGAAGATCGAAATTTTTGTTGTTTTAAAATGAGAGGAAATCCCTCTATTTATAGACAACAAATGGTAGTGTGAACAAATGTTTATTGTACCTTATCGGAAAAGTTACAACTATTTGGAAAAGTTGCAACCCTTTAGAAAGGTCATAACATTTCATAAAAGTCACAATTTTTCGTAAAAGTAGCAACTCTTCATTAGAGTCGCACCTTTTCATAAAAGTTGCAATTTTTCATAAAAGTCACAACTCTTCATTAAAGTCACAAATTTTAATAAAAGCCGCAACTTTTCATAAATGTTACAACTTTTCATGAGAAGGGAAGGCTGGTTTTCGAAATAAATAAATTAAAAGTGAATTATGGTCTGTGGTGGCGCCACGTAGACGGGCCTAAGGTTCTCTTATATATATATATATATATATATATGATTATATTGAGCAACTTTCACATATAGCAAACATAAAAAGCATATTTGTATGTTATAGCTATAGTTTACATAATTGCGCTCCATAACAAATTTTATGTTCGCTATAAAGGTTTTGATTTGTATAATTCACTAGACACATCCAATTTTATACAAATTGTTCAGTTTTGTATAAATTTATTTATACATTGTAATTTATATAATAAGATTTGTATTTGTATAATTATAAGTGTATAGGAAGAAAATATATGTATTTGTATTTGTATATACACTTTTCTCTCACTTTATACAAACGCAAACACATTTTATATATTTTATACATTTGTATACTGAATGGGTAATTGTATACCGAAAATGGCTAATTGTATACCAAATCAGATGTAAAAAAAAATGGAATGTTTGCTGCGAATTACAAATAAAATAAACTATGGCTATAGAATTTAATTTGAATTAATAATTTGTTATTTCATACAATTTTCCCTATATTATATTATATTATATTATTAAAAAACATTAATAACTTAACTCCCCACTACCCCAACTCCACTCCACTATCCACCTGCACACCTCACTTCCCACCAGTTCCAACATTACAACAATACCACCCACACCAACATATATACACGACATGCAACCAACATATAGGAACTATCTCATTTCTTTCACATTCATTTCGTGCGATAGAATTAATCTCTAAAAATTTTCTTCTAACTCGGGCTTGCGCGTAACCGATTGTGAGTTGGGCTGTTTTTTAGAGTTCTCTCTTGGGGCGTTCTTTCCCCATGAGCTAAGAGAAGCAAAGAGATGGTTGCTGACATGAAGAGCAGGATGAGTTTATTCGTTGTTGGGTTGACTCGTTTGTCAAGTAAGGAAAGTAAGGCATCCATGCTAATAGGTGACATGGGCACAACAAGGCTGATGATCCATGTGCAATAAGTTGAGGAGGACAAGCTGAGGGATAAGGAAGAGTTTAAGAACAAGAGAGTTAAGATATCAGGGAATGAATCCGGGCAACAAAAGAGTAATGTGAACCGGTCTTCTTTCCAACATAAGCAGAAAGGTTCTGCTCCATCATCTGCTAGTGCACCTACACCCAGAAACAAATGTGAGTATAATAGTCAGAATTCCCAGAACTTCAGAGCTAGACCTGCATAGTCGCAAGGTAGTATGGCACAAAGGGGTAATAAGATTCCTGCATGTGCTAAGTTTGGTAGGAATCACTCAGGGATGTGTCGTGATGGCTCTACTGGCTCTTTCAACTGTGGTCAGAATGGGCCTTTCATAAGAGAATGTCCTAAGAACCGCCAAGGTAATAGGAATCAGGGCAATAAAGACTAGTCTTCATCAGTTGCTCCACTAGATAGAGTTATATCTAGAGGAGCTAATTCAGAGGCAGGCGGAGGAGGAAACCGCCTCTATGCGATCACTAGTCGCCAAGAGCAAGATAATTTCGCCAGATATTGTCACTGGTATGATCCAAATCTTTAACTTATTTTATGATTTGCTAGATCCAGGAGCAAGTTTATCCTTTGTAACTCCATATGTTGCGATGAATTTTAATGTTCTTCCTGAGCAACTTAGTGAACCCTCCAGTGTTTCTACACCTGTGGGTGAGTCTATTCTAGCAGAAAGAGTTTATTGTTATTGTCCCATTCTGAACCGTTACACCACCATCTGATATGCTCATAAGACGAACTCCTAGGCGAGCAAGTCTGTGAACATCCTTTGCTAGCTCTTTCCTTTCTTCCTCAACATGTGCTACACTACCCATAGATAGTCTGCTAAGAGCATCTGCTACTACATTTGCCTTACCCGGATGGTAATGCACGCTCATATCATAATCTTTGAGGAACTCAAGCCACCTTCTCTGGCGAAGATTCAACTCTTTCTGGGTGAATACATACTGGAGGCTCTTATGGTCTGTGAACACATCTACATGAACACCATACAAGTAGTGTCTCCAAATCTTGAGTG
>NW_006239654.1:23697-28753 GCF_000226075.1 Solanum tuberosum | reverse complement strand
AATTCTAGAAACCCTAGGTTTGTTCATAATCATGGAATCAAGAATCTGACTGAATTCTAGGGATCTAATGGGCGAAAGGAACCCATTAGTGGAATCCCACATACCTGGTGACGAATTTCACGGAGAAATCCTTTGATTTCTGGGCTGGAACTGATGGAACCTTGCTGCGTTCTTGAACTAGGGTTCTTGACCTTTTTCTCCTCTCTTGCTTCTAATTTTCTAAGTTTTGATTAATGATTTTGACTAAGGTAAGTTCTAATTATGTTTCTAAGTTTAAACTGATTAAAACCTCATGATTTAGGGTCAAAACGACGTATCTTAGGGGTTAAACGAAATAGGAAAAGACCAAAAGACCCCTGAATTAACTGCTGTCGGAGCGATCGACGGACGGGACTGACGGGCCGTCAATCAATCGACGGACCGTCGATTGGGTCCGTAGGTCGAGTCTGCCCGACAGGGCTTCACTAAAACGAGCATAACTTTTTACTCGGAGGTCGGAATTTAGCAAACTCGGTGGTGTTGGAAAGATAATTCAATTATCTATCTAATCGTAGGTAATGGGACACCAATTCCTTTTGTGCTAAAAGTTATGAGCATCTGAAGTTGACCCATCAATAATTTCATCTAACTGACTGTTGACCCTCATTTACGGTCAGACCTACGGACCGTGGATCGAATGACGGTCCGTGCTGGTCGATCGTCAATTGGGACTGAAGCTGGGCTTTTGGGGCATCGATCCACGGACACGAACTACGGTCCGTGACCTGATCTACGGACCGTAAGTCTGGCCGTGGGTCAACACTTAGCCAAATTTTCTGACTGAGTTCTGGGGAAGTTTTCTGTCACGAACCACGGACCTGCAGGACGGACCGTTAGTCCATCTACGGTCCGTGGATGGTGTCTGTGAGTGCCATCTGTAACATCAGAAATCTGAATTCCCTATTTTCGGATACGGGGTGCAACACACACAATCTACCTTGATACCTCAATACTCTATCTCCCCCTTGTTCAAAAGCTAATACTCTTTGCTTATGAACATTTGCCTTCAACTCAAGCAAATTAGCATCTTGATCTTATTTCTCTTTCACTTCTGACACTAGTGATGACTCGGCCCCGTTCGTCACCGCTATACCTCATTCTGTGGAATCCATAAGTCTGACTCCCAGGCGTGCCAGTCTGTGCACATCTTTTGCTAACTCTCTATTCTCTTCTTCCATATTAGTGGTGCTACCTATAGACAACCTGCTTAAAGAATCAGCAACAACATTAGCCTTACCTGGGTGGTAAAAAATACTCAGGTCATAGTCCTTAAGTAATTCTAACCACCTCCTCTGTCTGAGATTAAGCTCTTTCTGAGTAAGGACATACTGAAAACTCTTGTGATCAGTGAATACGTCAACATGCACACCATACAAGTAGTGACGTCATATCTTCAAAGCGATTACTACAACATCTAACTCTAAGTCATGGGTTGGGTAGTTCTTCTCATGAACCTTCAACTGTCTGGAGGCATAAGCTATAACCTTGCCATTTTGCATTAAGACACAACCCAAACCAACTCTAGATGCATCACAATACACCACAAAACCTTTGAGTACCTTCTGGTAACGTCAAAACTGGAGCTGTAATCAATCTCTTTTTCAATTCCTGAAAGCTCTTCTCACAAGCTTCAGACCATTGAAATTTCACTGTCTTCTGAGTCAACTTGGTCAAGGGAGATGCAATAGATGAGAACCCCTCAACAAACCTTCTATAATAGCGAGCTAATCCCAAGAAACTCTTAATTTCAGTTGGAGACGTGGGTCTAAGCCAATTCTGCACTGCCTGAATTTTCCGAGTATTAACCTTAATACCATCACCGGACACAATGTGGCCTAGGAACGCCACAGACTTAAGCCAAAACTCACATTTTAGAGAACTTGGCATACAACTCTTTATCTTTCAAAGTCTGAAGAACTAGTCTGAGATGACTAGCATGATCTTCTTCATTCCTTGAATAGATTAGTATGTCATCAATGAAAACGATAACAAACACATCTAAATAAGGTTTGAAGACTCTATTGATAAGGTCCATGAAAGCTGTCGGTGCATTGGTCAACCCAAAGGACATAACTAAAAACTCATAATGACCATAGCTGGTTCTGAAAGCTGTCTTTGGAATATCACATTCCCTTACTCTTAACTGATGATATCCTAATCTGAGGTCAATTTTGAAAACAGGTGGCACCCTGAAGCTGATCGAAAAGATCATCAATCCTCGGATGAGGGTACTTATTCTTGATGGTAACCTTATTCAACTGGCGGTAATCTATACACATCCTAAGGAAACCATCTTTCTTTCTCACAAACAAGACCGGAGCGCCCCAAGGTGAGACACTTGGTCGAATGAAACCCTTATCTAGGAGATCTTTCAACTGCTCTTTCAAATCTTTCAACTCTGCTGGTGCCATTCTATATGGAGGAATAGAGATAGGACGAGTATCTGGAATGAGATCTATGTCGAACTCTATTCTCTCTCAGGAGGAATTCTGGGTAAATCATCAGGAAAAACTTTTGGAAACTCTCTTACTATAGGAACTGACTGAAAATGAGGTATCTCAACAGTAGAGTCACGAACTTGGACTAAGTGATAGATACAACCCTTTGAAACTAACTTTCTCGCCTTAAGGTACGAAATAAAACGACCCTTAGGCACTACTGAACTGCTACTCTATTCTATGACTCGCTCACTCGGAAACTGAAACTTGATTGCTCGAGTTCTACAATCTATTGATGCATAACAAGCATGAAGCCAATCCATACCTAAAATGACATCGAAATCTACCATGTCTAACTCAACCAAATCAACAATGGTGCTCTTGTGATTGATGGAAACAGGACAATCACGATAGACTCTTTCTGCTAGAATAGACTCCCCAACAAGTGTAGAAACACAAAAGGGCTCATAAAGTCTTTCAGGAAGAACATCAAACTGATTTGCAACATAAGGAGTTACAAAAGATAAACTTGCTCCCGGGTCTAGCAAAGCATACACATCAAAAGCAAAGACTTTAATCATACCAGTGACAACATTTGGTGAGTTCTCTTGCTCATGGCGACTGGTGATGGCATAGAGGCGGTTTACTCCTCCGCCGGTACTAGAAGTAGCTCCTCTAGGTGTCGTCCTGTCTGGGGGAGCAACTCATGAAGATTGGGCCCTACTGCCCAAATTTCCACTACATTGCTTGTTCTTTGGGGACTCCTTCATGAAGTGACCCTCTTGTCCACACTTAAAGCAACCTGTCTGACCTTGACGACAATTTCCTGGATGGACTCTACCACACCTAGCACATGCAAGAACCCGGTTACTTCCTTGTGCCATACTGTTCTGAGACAGTGCAGGTCCAGCTCTGAAGCTCTGCGAATTATGTCCCGTGTACTCAATTTTATTTCTTGGTACAGGTGCACTAGCAGATGATAGAGCAGGTCCCCTTTGCCTTTGTTGAAAGGACGGACGATTCACATTACCTTTCTGCTGCCCGGACTCACTACCGGTCTTAGCTTTCTTATTTCTGAACTCTTCCCTGTCCCTCAGCTTTTCTTCCTCATCTTGCTGCACATAGACAATCAACTTTGATATGTTCATGTCCCCGATAAGCATTGCATCCCTACCTTCCTTACTCGACAGACGAGATAGCCCAGCTACAAACAAACTCATTCTACCCCTCATGTCTGCAACCATCTTCGGAGCATAGCGGGATAATTGTGTAAACTTCAGACTGTACTCATTAACACTCAAAGACTCCTGCTTAAGTGTGAGAAAATCACGTACCTTGGCCTATTTCAATTCTTGAGGAAAGAAACGCCCTAAGAAAGCTTCCTCAAAACAGGCCCAGCTCGCAGGTGGTGCATTCTCAACTCTGCCCCCATTTCATTGGTCAAACCATGTTCTAGCAACATCCTTCAATTGATACGTAGCTAGTTCAACCCGCTCAGTATCTACCACATGCATCACATCAAAAATCTTCTTCAATTCCTCAATGAAATTCTCTGGATCCTCAGTAGTACTTGAACCCATGAAACTCGGAGGGTTCATTCCTAAGAACTCACGGATCCTTGAAGATTCAGCTCCTTCATGTCGAGCTCCCCTTTACTGACCAATCTGATTAGTTACAGCTTGACTCAGAATCCTAATTGCCTCTCTGAACTCGGAATTAGAAACTTCCCCTTGAGGTTGCACTCCTGGTGCATAAGGTAACTCTTGCTCATCAACATAACGTCTAGGAAGACGTCATCTGCCAACTCTTCATGGAGGCATGACTATCTGAAACACGTGCAAGCATGAATTAGAAAGAACCTCTTTAGAGATAAACTTTAACGCACGAGATGAGTGTAAAAGAAATGATAAATCTTCCTATATGTTGCAGCCTCCTAATTATAGATGTAGCACGCTTCACATCGATAACTAGGACTCTACAGACATGGCTTCATAGACTCCCTAGGACCCTTGAACTCTGTGCTCTGATACAAAGTTTGTCACGCCCCGAGACTACACCCTGGACATGGCCGGCACTCGAAGACCATTGCTGGCCCCCAAGCGAATCCTTGGTCTGGGTTTCTTAACTCAGCGGAATAACTCAATGCAATGAAAGGTTTTAAAACAACCTGACTGAATAAAATCTGCCAAAAGGCAACTCAAGTCTCAAATTAGAATATTTACATATATACATAGATGAGAGACTCAAAACTAATTGACTGACTGTCTATGAAGCCTCTAAAATACTGAGATGGATGTTGGGACAGACCCCACAACATCCTAATAAAACAAAACTAAGAGAACAAAATAACCACGTCCTCCGGAATGCAAAGAGGCTCACCACTGACTCTGGAGTACTCAGTTGGATCAACGGCCTACCGGATGCTGGTCCTGGGTACCTGTGTCTACATCATCATAAGATGCAGGCCAACTGGCATCAGTACATGGAATGTACGAGTATGCGAGCTGGAAAACTAAGCAACATAGGCTAGAAGGAAATCTTGAAGAAACTGAATAACTTACCTGGCTCAACTCAACTCA
>NW_006239654.1:4087-23582 GCF_000226075.1 Solanum tuberosum | reverse complement strand
ACTGCTGTGGGAGTTTCTCTAACCGACAAACCACCACTATGAAACTAAGTGGTGATACAACGTTTTACCTCACGTTGCTCAAGGACCATCTTATACCTTGCCTTGATATAGGAAGCTAACTTTACTAAGTGGATCTACTAGCTTAACTTTACGGATTCATCTAAAAACTATGACCCGTTAACTCCTATGTTGGCTACATGGTTCTTATGGAGAGTTGAGTTAATATGAACTCGTGTCCCCAACTCGGTGCTCAAGATTACTCTCAAAAATACTTTAGCTCATAAGTGTTTTAAACACAACTTTCTTTAGCTTGAGATAATTACTTAAAACCTAGCCCAAAGGCTCACTTGGAATCAATGTTCCTTTTTCTTGAAAACTAGCCCAAAGGCTCTTTTGGAATCATAGTTCCTTTCTTACTCAAATGTAAAAACATTTAGAAACTTCTTTGGGAATACATAGTTCCCTAATAACTTTTGAGAAATAAACTCAACTTTAAATTCTTGACTTAACTTGAAACTTGAGACTCTTTACTTAGCTTGAAACTCTAAACTCTTTACTTGACTTGAAACTTGAGTCTTAAAATGAAGTTAAAACGTTCAATAAATACTCTTGAACAACTTTAAAAACTTGCTTGACTTGCTTCTAAACTTCCAAGCTTAACTCTTAACTTCACTTGACTTGGAAACTAACTCTCCATGAATTGGATTTATGGATTTAAGGTGTTTGATCACATGTTATGGATGAGTTCTTGATGTTTAGACGTACCTTGGAGTGTCGGAAACAACTATGAAACATAGGTACATTACCAAGGAACATGCATGAAAAAGTGGGGAAGGAATGGGAAAGGTTGGCGCCCTTGGAGCTCTGAGAGGCGCGGTGCGCCAGCCTTAAAACTTCAGAGGGAAGGTTGGGGCGCACTGCTAGGCGCGCCGCCCCAAGGGGGAAAGTTCAGAGCCCCTTTTGGGGCGCGCTGGCTGGCGCGACGCCCCAGCCCTTTTCCCCGAAAACTCGACTTTTCTCCTTTTTTTCTCCAACTCTAAACCTTCTAAACTTCAAAGTTTCCATCCCCAAACACTTAAAATCATAAACCCTCAACATACAATAGATTTCAACTCACAAACACAACCGGAAACATGTCCCAATTCAACAAGAACTTCAACACAACACAACTACAACTTCAACAATTACAACCAACAACTTCAACAAACATAATCAATCTTTTCTCGAAATTAAACGAGCTTGGCGTGTGGGGGAAAGAACCAACGCAACACTATGAACTCACACACCTTAATAGGGATCACCCCCAACGAAAACCACGACGATCTTTACGGAGATTGCTTCTTCTTCTCCTCTTCTCTCCTTTTCTCTCAAGAACCCTAACTCTTACTCTTTTTAAAAAAAGGAAAAACTGATCAAAAATCAGTCTTACACCTTAATATAAAATCCCAAAAAGACAAAGGCTAGGGAAAAAGACCAAAATACCCTTACAATTTTTCGAACTGACTTCCCTTACCAACAGCCCAACTTCGAAAGGGCATAACTCACTCATACGAACTCGAAATCGAGCAAACTCAGCGGCATTGGAAAGATCATTCCACGGAATTTACAAACATAACTGGAACTACACCCAAATCATCCTGAGCTAGGAGTTATGACTGTTCAAAGTTGGCCAAAAACACACTTTTTCCCATACTTAACCAAATTTTTCCAGATTTTTAATTCTTTCCAAAATGACTATATCCAATTCTAAGCCTCTTCATAGTTGTTTCAAATTGCCGGATGTTACACTACACATATAAGCTACCTCTTTAGAAATGCGTTCAAGATTTCTACTTTTGCCTTCAAAAGATATGTGTTTCCTTTCTATCCACACTGCATGGCTACACTCTGCATACATTAGTCTAAATAGCTGGGCAGTGAGAGTGTTGCCTCTGGTTTTCTCTATGATCCAATTTAAGTGTGTGTCCCAAGCATCTAAGGTATAGTCTGGCCATTTGATCCATGCCATCAACTTTCTCCAAAGAGCTCTTCTAAACTCACAGTAGACAAACAAGTGATCTCTAGTTTCGAGACATTTTGAGACAGTTATATCAGTTTTTGATGGATATGTTCGTAACATAAAACTTGGAGTAGCTTTGTTGCTGGGCAATGTTGGCTGAAGTTTTAATTTGTGCTTGGAAAGTGTTGTTGTCTGGTTATCTTTTCTTTAGTTTTCTTAGCTACTCAAGCGACCTTATCCTTCATAGCTTTAGCTGCTCTGCTCATCTTATCCTTGGTTGTATGGGCTGCTCCAGTTATCTTATTATGCGCTATTCCTTTAGCTGACTGAGCCATCTCGAAAGTCAAATTTTGTGTTGCTTGGGCCTTGTCTTTTATGCAGTCCATTGGTTGACCAACGTTCCCCTATACTCAAAATGTCACATAAATTAAGACGAGAGATTATCACATAGTTTGAGACAGAAAGAGTAGTATGAAAACTATGTATCTATGCTCATGGGGAGCAATTCGACCCTTGGTTTCACTAGCTCTACAGCTCTGCTTATAGGAAGCCATTCTTGCAGTGTTGAAAGTTATAAATTAAATATACATTAAAACAGATGTGCATAAAAGTAGAAAGTAGAACAACAATATATACAAATAAGAAGTTTATAAAAGCAAAATGTAGTAGTTATAAGCAAGGAGAAGCAGAATATTGATAGAAATAGAGGAGAGGAGAGGAGTGACCTACAGACCTGAAAACTTATTTGTTCCTGTACGTATCTGCTGCGAGTGAATAATGGCAGTTGAACGTTGTTGCTGCGAGTAAATATAGGCTGCTGGAAGTTCGTTGTTTTGAGTGAATATGTGTTGATGGACGTCACAATTTTGAGTGATTAAGGATTTAGAATCCTCAAGTGTGTGGGAAATCTTTTTAGGAAAGCAACTAGTTAGGTACACCAACCCTTTCCGACTTGTTAGAAGTACTGATATTTACAACTAGCTAGTTTTGTTCAATGATGATCCTTTCTTCTTTATGTGTTGAATTTTTTAATGCCGAATAGGTCAAGATATGTTAAATATATTAGCTTTCTGATTGATGATGGTACCTCAACAATGTCAACACCGTGGAAATTCAATACACACAAAGTCGCAAATACTTGAAATTAGATATCATGCTCCCTGAAACATTATCTGCTAAAAACAAGGTGCATAACATTCTTGGTTTTCCTTGATAATTGAAGGCATTGATTCCCTTTAGGACTTCATTGAAAGATACCAAACATGTTGACGACCAACTCCTATATTGCACCTTACGTACTAATAGGATTAATTTTTTTTCTTTTGGGTTTTCCATTGATCATCTTGTTGTTTATTTTCCTCCTCATAGATAGGCTGCTTATTTTTTTTAGTGTTTGAAATTTCAGTTTCCATGCTGTCATGCTGCTGTATTTTCTTCTGATCAACTTGTGACTGCTCACCTTTGTTTTTACCCTTTTTTTCTGCTTCTTGTTTCTTCCTTTTTCTATGTTCCTCATCCCTCTTCTTGATAGTGCATACATGAACTAAGTGACCTTGATGTCTACAATACATACAATATTACGGCCTTCATTTTTTGACTGATTATGCCTTAAACAAGCAGCAAAAGTCTGAACAACTGTATAAGGAGTGTTTTGGTATCACCTCATTTTTGGCATTGTGCTGATGTTTTTGAGGGTGAAGATCACCAGTCATGTTGGGCTGCTTCATGTCCATTTAGTTTTTGGATTATCTGCCAAGAAATCTCTTTCTTAACTACTGTGAAGAATGAGATTGCTTCTGAACTAGAGTGTAATCTCTTTTCTTGCATTTCCTTTCATCCTTACCTCTCTTCTTTTCACAAAGGCATCCGTGATTGAAGCTCTCAGTGATCAGAAATCATCCAAGAAACCTACATTTTCTTCTTTTTTCTCAATCTACAGTCCCCTTCTTCTTACTCAACTTTGCAACTCAATAGTCATCATCTCAGCAAATGCAACTTGTTTTGCTCTCCTATTTTTCGCCTTTAATATTTTTAATTACGGATTAGACCTTTCATCTCCAAGATCCATTCTCTTTATTTCAGCAACAGGAGCAATAATTTGTTCAATCATTTTAGCCAACACTTTGATCATTGGCAACTTGGCATTGGTAATATCAGGACTGGAGAACACAGGAGTTATTTGGCACTGGTACTGATTTACCAGCCTTGGTATGTTGCCAGTTGATAGTTATTTACCGGGAACTAGCTCCTTTCCCTGAATCAAAGAATTGCCAGCCTTGATATGTTGCCTATTTGCATTCACCGAACACATAGATTCATGACACATACATGTAGTCTCTACTAAATTAAACCTACCCTTTCGCAATCTTAAGTTACCAGATAAACAGGTACATAAGATTGAACATCAGGAGTACTATTCTTAACCTGGTTAAGACAGAGATAAGGTATTTCATTGTCCACTCTGCTTTTCTGTCCACTCATTTCCACAGAATGTGGAGGTGTAGCACAGAATTTCCGTTCAGATACATGCTTTCTTGCTTCTGACAAGAAGTGTAAAACGCGCAACTCAAGTCGTAAATCATCAAATGTCATCTAGCTGATAATGAGAGACGAAGTCAAAATAAAAACTCAACGGTTCAATTATTGAGTGTCTTACAACACTTTCAAATTATTATTCATATATAATAATACACAACTGTAGTGATGTTGTAAACAAAGCAAGGCAGAAAGGTACATTGTCTATACCAAGGTTAATTCCTTTTCTTTTTGGGTCTATGTAGTAAAAAAAAATGTTGAATCACTTATTGGAAACTCTGCCTCCACCATTTGAAAGAACATGGGATGGGAAACAAGCTTCTTCTCCTCCTTGCTGCCTATTGATTCGAAACAAGTAAAAAAATGTTGAATCACTTATTGGAAACAAGCTTCTTCTCCTCCTTGTTGCCCATTGAACAGGGGGTACATATCAAATAATGTTTTTCTGCTAAGCGTTATAGCTTTATTTAATTGTCAGTTCTTGTTGATATATCTCACAACACCTGAACATGTTGCACAACACCTGGAAAGCCCTTTTTGTTGTTTTGATCACATCTGATAGCTTTCCACCATTGTGTTTCTTGTTGATATATCTCATAACACTTGCACTACTTCCTCCCCAGGGTGTTAACTAATGTGCAGCTCGTCGTAGGTTTCCACATTTCCCATTGTGATTGATCCCCTTTAGTGAAAGCTAATGTGCAGAGAACATTAGCTTTTTAAGTGCTAGTATTAGAAGAGTGCTAAATGACCTCAGTTTATTATTCTAGAGCATCTTTCAGGTGTTTAATCATTTTTGTTTTTCCATTTGATGACTTTTAAATATTTTTTCCTACTAAGGACAGTCAACTCATCCCCATAGTATAAACGGAAACCTGCTAACTATGCGCCTAAAAGAGAGGACTCCTATCATTACACATTAACTAGTAAGCATTAAACAACAGAGACTCTCCCCTTACAAAGTAAGAAAAGAAATAAAACCTAATCCTATTCAAAAGAGCTATAACTAAAAAGCATAGCTATATTGAAAAGGTTAAGGAACAAATGAGTATAGAGGGTTCTATACAATAAAGAAGATCAACCTTCAGGGAGGTTGTTTGATTCTCCTTAGTTTTCTTCTTCCAAAGTTAGACATCCCCAGATTCTCCAAAATGTAGCTGCCCTTAGCTGTATTATGAAGTTGATGATGAGTGTAATAGTGTTGAATATGATGGTGGCTCCATTTAAAGAGGTAATTTGCAGTACAGTTGGCTTCTCTATAAGTGTGTCTACATTGAAATGTCTCTAACTGGTTGATGAGGTTTTGGAGGTCCTTGATATCCTGTTGAAGTTTCCAAGGAGGTTTGCTGTTGTTGTTCAACCATTTGATCAGAAGTTCCGAGTCAATTTCAAGCAGAATGTTTTTGTATCCATGTTGTATGAACCAATGTAAACCATGAGTGGCTGCTTGTGCCTCAGCCTGGTTGTTCGTACCAATGCCTAGTGGGATGGAGAATGCATAAATCATGTTTCCCTGGTAGTCTCTCAAAATACCACCCCCTCCTATCTTTGCCGGGTTATTCAAGGCACTTCCATCTGTGTTGAGCTTGAGAAAATTGCTAGGAGGTTTATACCAACAAACCGAGGTGATTTTAATCTCATGTTCACATCTTTCCATCATAATAATAAGAGTTTCCCAACTATTAGACCATTGTATATAAGGAAAAACAATGGACATAAGTTGAGTAGTGTCATTGAAAATAAGAATTTAACCCCTCGAGATGCTGGATTTTTTCCCTCCATATTTAGAAGAACATCTATTCTTCCATAAGATCCAGCACACAATGATAGGGACTACTTGAACTAACAACTTGTGAGCTGAATTTTTTGGTTTCCCACTCCACCAGTCCATCAGAAGATTTCCCAGGGGCATATGTCTGTGACTGATCCCAAAAAAGGCAACATAATATTTCCAGATATAGGTAGCAAATTCCCTGTAACAAAAATGTGGTTAATATCATCCCAACCTGATTTAAGCAGCAGTGACAGCATACTGGTTCCCTTCCAAAAGTTCTGATTTTTTCATTTGTAGGTAATTTTCCCCTCAAAGCTCTCCATAGTAAGAAGGAAATTTTGAATGGAATATTTTTGTGCCAGCTGAAAGTAATTATGATATTTTTGTTCTTCTTCTGCCTGGTAAACTCCCATGCTGAGGCACAAGTGAATAAGCCATCATCCTTGAGCTTCCAAATAGCCACATCAGAACCTCCTTCATGAAAATGAATTTTGGTGTTGAGAATTTTGGGAACCAGAAGAGGTGGAACATGTTGTCTGACCATAGTTTCATTCCAATTCCCATCAAGGATGAATTGTGAGATTTTTATGTTATTAAGAATAGAAATAGATGGGTTGTAGCAAGCCAAAGCCCCTTCCCCTAGCCAACTATCCAACCAAAAACTACAATTTCCAGATTTAATTTTCCACCTGATCTGATTTTCTGCAATATGCTTGTTTTTATCAGACTGAATTTTCCACCTGAGATTTTGGTCTTCTTTTCTTTCTAAGTGTTGTTTTATTTGTTTTGATGTTGTCCATTAATCAACAAGACAGTGAGTTAGTTTCTGTCTTAGCAACTCATCATTCCATTGCCCCTCGTCTTAAAAATAATTCACTTCTTCGTTTTGTCATCTTTTTTATTTGATGGCACAAAAAAAATGAATGCTTCTTACTTGTAAGTTTTCAGATTAGTCACACTACTTGATATTTTTATACTTTGGATTTCATCTATTGACACATTTCTTTTTTATTTCAGGTCTTACAATCTGAAGTTCGCAAATTTCATATGTGGTCATTTTAAAGACATTATTCAAAGAAGAGTAACAAAACTTATTTGAAGACATTAATTCTAAATTAAAATTATGTCAAATGTATCAAAATAACCCTTTAATCTTATGACCTTAAATATACATGTAGAAAACTAAAGATAAAATATTGTCATAAAAAGTTATCTTTTTAAAATAGACTAAAAAATATATATATAACAGACAAAAAAGGAAAATAGTATAAAATGGGGGAGTATTTTGGATTGTTTGACTTCTTTGTCTGATTGAGAATACTCCTCTAACATTTAATCTTATGACATTAAATATACATGTGAAAAGCTAAAATTAAAAAAATATATCTTTTTAAAATGGGAAAATGCATAAGTACCCCCCCCCAGCCTATGCCCAAAATCTCTGAGACACACCTAACCTTTACTAAGGTCCTATTACCCCCTCGAACTTATTTTTTAATTAATTTTTTACCACTTTTCGGCTTACGTGGCTGAGTCCGTGACTGCACCTATGTTAGGCGCGTGGGGGGCAGTTTTTAGACAACACTGACCAATAAAAATTGGCCATGTGTTAAAATAAACTTGGAAAAAATAAATAATACTAGTAATATAAGCTACTTTAGTGTAAGGGTTTACTCTCTCCATCTTAATTTATGTTTATTTTATATCTAATATCATTCTTAATTTATGTGGTGTTTTTTAAATTTTGAGATTCAAAATAAATTAGTCTATTTTTAATTATAAAATTTTTATATATTTTAAATTGTCAATTATTATGACGTATTTATTTTTAATTATAATTTTTTTATATATTTTAAATTGTCAATTATTATGACGTATAGTACTTTTTACGTAGTTTATAAATATATAAATTTTATTTTTAAAAAATTGAAGACTTTATTTCAAAAAATTTGAATATTTTATATGCAAAAATTCTTAGTCAAACTAAAATTATTTAACTCTCAAAAAACAAAAAATTGAAACAAAAATAATAATAATTTAACTCTAGTTTTTTATTTTATTCATCGTGAAATAATTTATAGCATATAAATAATATAATTTACTTTTTATAATTTTTTTGAAACATCATTTCTTAAATATCATACTTAATTTAACTTCTCTCACATATCACATTGACTCTATCATGCATGACCTTAAATTCGCACCGCTTGCTATCCCTCGGAGGAATTATGTTCCTTTCGTAGCTTCGTATCAATTTATATGATTTATGATTATTATTTTTTTAGTGAGTCTCGAGAATGACATATTTTTATATTAATTAATAATTTAACTTTTTAAAATATTTATTTTTCTTTCAATAAAATGATTTATAGCCACACAAATATCTATCATACTATAAGAAAATGACGTTGGAGTCATAAATGTGGTGTGGAGACTCAGCAACTAAACGGAGTATTATTTACGTCTATTTATTTTATGAATCGTTCCGTTTAATAGATATATAAAAATAATGTTATATATTACTAAGTCTAAAATTTTACTAAATAATATATATATTACTAAGTCTAAAATTTTATAATATAAAGTATATTGATAAGATTTATATAAATTATTATATTGTATAAATAATATATATATTACTAAGTCTAAAATTTTATAATATATTAGTAATATACACTTTAATATACAATAAAAATTAAATTTTACATATACACAAAATTAACGCATATATTATTTTTATTAATAAAATCTATCAAACGACACCGTTAAAGCAAAAGGCTAAAAAGAAAGTACAGCCAAAACAAAGTAAATATCCAATTCTCTCGGCCACTAAATCCGTGAGTCATCTTAGATTGACACGTGTAAAGTCACTCTAAATGATTATAAGAATTTTCACTTTATTTTTTCTAAATTCTGCTATTAATTTTTTATTGCTATTATATACCATTCATTTTTAATATTAGATGAATTATATATTTAATAAACATGATTTGATAAATTAATGTGATTATTTATTGCTTTTTAATTTTTATGTCAAGTCAATAATAGACAATTATTATTAGATAGAGTAATTATTATTGGCTGCATTGAAATTTTTTCATTAATTTATTCTATATAGCAGAAATTTAGTGCATCAAATTATTTTTTTAAGGGAAAATATATAAACATTGAAATCTATAAATTAACTAAAAATATATTAACAAAGTAGATTATAAATAATATTTTTATCTAAACCATAAAAGTGATAACTTTTTGAAATTTTGGGAAGTGTAAAAGCTACTTTTCAGAAAGTTGAAAAGTGGGGCCCGGCGCGTGTTGAACAAAGTTTTCAACCTATTTGGTTTATATTGCCACGTAAGCCGAAAAGTGGTAAAAAATTAATTAAAAAATAGGTTCGAGGAGGTAATAGGACCTTAGTAAAGGTTAGGTGTGTCTCAGGGATTTTTGGGCATAAGTTGGGGGGTACTTATGCATTTTCCCTTTTAAAATAGAATAAAAAATATTTGAAATAGACAAAAAGGAAAATAGTTTAAAATCAGTGCACAGGTGGAGGAAGGGTGAGTCTTAACAAGCAAGACAAATTTGACTTCCTCTTTAACGTATGTTCAAAATTAGTGCAGAGCTCAAAACTCTTTTCTTCTTGCTCATCAATGGCGTACCAGTTACCTCACGAAACTAGCACCAAACGCAAGTTCAATGATTATGCCGCTGCCAGCACAGCCAGGATGAGACATAACGAAATCCTCTTCAATTCTTCTCTGAAAACTCCCATTCAATTCTTCGTCCGTATGTTTTCCGGCGGCAAAACCCTGGTCATTCAAGCCTATTCGTCTGATACAGTTACATCAGTTCACTGGTAAATCCATTCCATCACCGGAATTCGACCAATCCGATCGACCTCTGCTGAACCAGCAATAGAACAGCGATTAATCTACCGCGGCAAACAGCTTGAGTTGTCCCAAACGCTATCGGAATGTGGCGTACAAAATGACGATACCCTGCAACTGATGAGTGACTTGAATTTGGTTATTCATGACCTCTGCAACTGCAATGACGACACAGATATTAATGCTAATGTTACCCGTATGACGAAGATGCTTACCGATTTTCTCGCAAATACCCCGAAGGATGGCGCAGATGGATCAGAGGAATATCTCCAAATATTTATTTACTTCTCTGTTCCTGCGGCCATGGTAAAACTTTATGTATCTCCTTCTGTAATTAAAAAACAAGCTGCGCATGGATGCATTTGTCAATTTATAGATAACTGTAAGATACTTTTCACCGATCCTACAACCGTATATAGGCAGTTTGCTCCAATATTCTTCGAGTTCTGTACGATTCTAAGAGGGGCTGCGGGTGTTGATGATACTTTATATATATTTTGCCGTAGTAGTTTAGCTGCAATGATGAAGAGGAATGTCCATGATGTTAAGCATGTGTTAAGATTGCAGGATATTTTCCCTTTTGTTCATGAGTTGGCAACAAGGTTATCTCATGCTTTGGAATTGAGTGTGCAATTAGCTGAGTTTATACAGTTATCAGAGAGTGATGTGCGTGAGTTTATTCAGTTCATGCATCGGGTAAAGTGTGCAATACGACGTCAAAAAGCATTTGGCAGTCTGGTTAGTTTCCCTTCCTTGATGCAAGATGAAGCAGGAAATGAAAGATCTGAGATTAAAGGCGTGCATCATGTTTTTTGTGACTTGCTGGAAAAATCGGAGCTTTGTCTGAAGGAACTGGAACGCCAGCTGGGTTTGGTAAACATAGGAAGAGGTGAGCCTATTATAGGCTGTTGGTCCGTTTTGCCTTGAAGATGCTTCTAGAAGGGAGGCACAAGAACGAGGAGCTTTACGAGATGCTCATTTGCAGGTCTCGTTTGTTTGAAGACTCATTTGAGTACATTGGACATGCTAGTCCTAGGTCTCTGCGAGGTCAATTATTTATTCAATTTGAGAATGAAGAAGCTACCGGGCCTGGTGTGTTGAGGGAGTGGTTTTCCTTGGTATGTGAAGCCATTTTCAACCCTCAAAATGCTCTATTTGTTTCATGCCCAAATGACGGTAGAAGGTTTTTCCCAAATCCAGGTAAACTTTTATTGCCTTTATGTACACATAAATGTGACATTTTGTTCTCATTTATCCCTTCTGTTAATTTTTTGATCTAAAGTTGTCGAGTATGAAAGATGTTTATATCTGATTTTTCCTCAAAAATAGATTAAGAGTATGAGATAGAGGTTGAATCTTTGTGAGTATGAGTATACGTATTATCTCTCTTTGTGTTCATACCTTCATAGCATTCTTTGAGGTTCAACTATTTCATGAAACCCATGTCTGAGAGTTTTACTGATTCGTTGCTACATAAATTTTAGTAATTCGAAAGGATTGAGGACACACATTGGAGGTTTGTGGAAGGAACTACAGAAACATGAACTATTCATTATTCAAGGGTTGAGTATACGGAAAAAAACAGATCCTGATATGGAAAGATAATACCCGCTAAAAACGGAATTTCAGATTGTTTAGCATCTTTTCGTGTATCAAACCACTGCTACACTCCCCTTCTCAGATTTGTTTAACTATGTAGCGGACCCAAAAGAAGGATAGAAAATCCTCCTTAGAAGGAAGAAACAACTAGGACAACTTTTAGAACAACTGAGCAGCAGCCCCAAAGTACAGCCCAAGACTGATACTATGATTGGGAAGGACAAACAAATGGTCTATTTACTATTAAGTCTTGCTATACACTCTTGATCAAAGGTAGGTTTTTCCCTTCTGGCAGCAATCTTATGGATCATCTAGAGAGAAGATTCAATGATACTTCGCCGAGAAAGGAAAGAATATAATGTTAGTTTTGAACTCAAATGTAAATGATATTGATACCATACTTGACTTCATAAGTTCATTTACTGTCCAGCAGAAAAGCTGAGTTTTTGTTTAATTTTGCCAGCCTGCTTGAGGAGATTAAGCCATTCTAACATGCTGAGATTTTAAATTTAATTTTGTCTTGATTTAGTTCTCATGTTAGTATATTTTTTTAGTTGTGTTATTATTAATGTCCTTTGGTTCTCTGATTCTCCAATCACACCAGGCAATCAGATAAAGTTCATGAAGTAATGATCGAAAGAGTTTGTCTTATTTATGGCATTGCAGTTCTAGTTAGATATCTTTCTCAATGAAGGTGCATTAGTTTACTTGGATTGTATGGCATATGAATGAGTATTTACTAGTTGTATTATCATTCTTTTTCCTCATTAGTATACTTGGATTGTATGGCACAGCTACATCTATAAGATGGTTGCAACTAGAAAGCTGTTTGATACAATCTTTTGATGTTTTATGAAAGTAATATTATTCTCTCTGCTACAATGCAAATAACCTTCGTCTGCATTTGTGCTTGCAGCATTGCACCTTGAGTATTTTGTCTTCTCCGGCAGGATTATTGCATTGGCCTTGTTGTATAGAGTACAAATAAGCATTGCGTTTGATCGTGTTTTCTTTTTGCAATTAGCTGGAGAGGATATTTCGTTTGAAGACATTAGGGATGCAGATCCCTACTTGTACAGTGGCTGCAAGAAGATACTGAAGATATACTAGGCCTAACATTTGTTTGTGAAGATGAAGAATTGGGATCCAGGAAAGTAGTGGAGCTTTACCCTAATGGGAAAAATATGATAGTGAACAGTCAGAATAGGGATAACTATGTGAATCTTCTTGTTAAACACCGTTTTGTCACATCAATTACTCGTCAGGTAGCCCATTTTGCTCAAGGTTTTGGTGACATAATTATTGACCAACGGCTCCGAGAATCCTTTTACCGGATCCTTGATCATGAAGACCTTAACAGGATTCTTCATGGGAGTAAAACAGCGGTTTCTGTAGAAGACTGGGAAGAGCATACAAATTACAATGGCTACAAAAAAGATGATCCTCAAATATCCTGGTTCTGGGAGGTACTTATTTCTTGTCGGCTACTAAGTATGTTTCAGAGAATTAACTATCGAGAAGTCTACACCTTGGCCCCTTTGATCTTCTCTTTCTTTATTGTTTTCGGATGTGGTAGATTTCTGAACTCTTTCAAAGTTATTATCCCGACAACATTTTCAAAGTTTTCTTTTCTATTGCTGCAGATAGTTGGAAGTATGTCGGCTGAGCAGAGATATGTGCTTCTACTTCTTCTGGACTTCAATCAAGTCTCTGCCTGTTGAGGGTTTTGGTGGTCTAGATTCTAAACTTCACATCTACCGAACTTCAGACTCTCATGATTGCTTGCCTTCCTCGCACACATGCTTTTACCGCCTGTGTTTCCCTCCTTATCCATCTGTGGATGTCATGCAAAATCGTCTTAACATAATCACCCAAAATTATGTTGGTTGCAGCTTTGGTGCCGAGTGACGTGCAAATTTTTGGGTTGAACTTGTATATGTGATATGTAATATTCTTAAATAGATGTAAGAAATGCCAACCTTCTAAAACTTGACTTCTGTGAGAAGGTATCTTTTGTTTAGGGATGGCAAATGGAGCGGGGCAAACCTGCATAAAGTTGTGAAGACTCTAACTCGCCCCGCTCAGCTTAGGAGCAACATGTGCATTCTTTTCCTTATCTGCTTGAAAACATAATATTTACATGAAAGAGCTCTCCTCTGCTGATTTGCCCCCTCTCAAAATGGTTATCATGTTCTCTTTTAGAATGGGCATATTAGACTGGAATTTATAAATGATTTTTTCCTTACATCATAGCTAAAAAATTGCAACTTTTACTACTCTTTCTTATAGTTATTGATGAATATCTAATTCGAATAGTGAAAGTAGTTTATGTTTGATTTAATATTGACAGTTGATAAACTAAGAAAACCATTAAAAACCATTGGAATAGATGGATTGATATTAAGGAATCCTAATTAATAACAACCTGATTGAAATGATTTTCGGTTTTAGTTTTAGTTTGAAATTTCAATTCGCAATCGTTAACCTGCCCAGGCTCACCTGATTTTTTAAAAATTGAACCTGCCCCACCATGCCTCCGCAAAAACTCAAACTCACCCTGTCCCATTGTCCCTACTTATGTTTTTTTGGTCCTATTAAGTATTAGCAAAGACGGCTCAAGCACACTGGTGGCCTAAAGCTAAATACAAAAAGACGCCTTTAACTTTTTCCAAAAATATTATATTTTTTTATGAAGTGTGTCCTAACTTTTTGAGATGCAAAATTAATAGTTTTCTCATAATCAATTCTTTTTTTCTAATAATTCTTTTTCAATTGATAATATAGTCAATTCATTTAATATTTCTTGAGACCTAGTACTCTAGATATGTCAAACTTCTAATAATATTTATTTTGTGTATGTAAACTTTACTTTTTCTACAAATAATACTCAATAAACAAACCAAAAAATCGGTACTCTTAAAAAAACATATAGCCTTTTATTACTGAGAAAATAATAGGGGCCCTCGAATTTGCAGGCGTTAGACACCTGCCTATTTTAAAGGGATTGCGTAAATATACCACTGGCCAAAAGTAATTTCAATTAATAACTGTATGTATATGTAATGGATCGGTATTGTATAAAGAATATATAAACGAGTATATATGATGTATAACTATGTATCAGAAATGTACATACATCCATGTACACTTTTTATACAATATTTATAAACCTTAATAGTTCAACTTCCCTACACAAGCTGGTTTTTTTAATCCCGATCAACTCAAATCACTTCTAACCAATCCCAAATTTTTAAATATGAGCTCCTCTCAATATTTTGAGTCTTTTAATATATTATTTATTCAAAATGATTCACATCTGTAGTAGATCAAATTTTAAACCGAATAAATTGTAACACCTCGCAAATTGAAAGAACTAGGAAGAAGTTAAGAATTGGAAATAGTCAATTTTTGGAAAGAATAGAAATCTGGAAAATTTGTGAAGTATGTTAAGTTGAGTTTTGGTCAACTTCAAACGGTCATAACTACTAGCTCAGAATGAGTTAGGTGTATTTCCAGATATCGTAGGAAATATCTTGGAATGGTCTTTTCAACGCCACCAAGTTTGCGTGATTCTGAGTTCGTATGAGTGAGATATGTCCATTTGAAGTTGGGCTGTTCAAATAAGGAAATGTCCAATCCGGATTTTTAAAGGGTGTTTTGGTCTTTTCCATACCCTATTAGTTTATTTCGTTTTTAAGAGTTTAATAAGGGTCAAATCACAATTTGATCAGTTTAGGAAAAATTGGAAATTTCACACTAGGGCTTTGAGAAAGGAGAAAAGAGGAGAAAGGAGAAGAAAAGACAAAATTCGTCAAGATCGTACAATTTAGTTGAGGATTTCGACAAGGATTTAATCCTACAAGGTATGTGAGACTTTCATAACGTTGGGTTTGTTCACCCACGTGCCAAGCATGTTTGATTCAGCGTTAATTCGTTCGAAAAAGATTGGAATTTGAATGTTCTTGATAGTTGTTCTTGAATTACTTTCGTTCTTGAACATGAGTTGAGATTAAGGAGTTTCTTGTTATTGAAGTGTTGCTTCCTTGAGTTGTTTGAGTTAGGATTTTGTGTATATTTCTTGGGTATTTGATTCTAAAGTGAATTTGAGAAAAGGAATCGAAATTAACCGATTAAAGATCAAAAAATGAGACCAAAAGTTCGTCGGCTTTTGCCTGAAGGGAAGGCTGGTGTGACGCTCCCCTATAGCGCCAGGCAGGCTGGGGAGGCGCACCATCGGTGCACCATTTTGGATTCCCAGTAAGTTTGGTCTGGCGCGGCGCGCCAGGGATGCGCCCGAATCATCGTTTTTCACCTCATTTCATTTTATAGCCCGTTTAAGTCCTTTTAAAGTGTACTAACACTTCCTAGTTGATTCGAATACTCTAAAGTACATCTAAACATCATGAAATCTTCCATAAACATAGATCATGAACCTTGAATCCATAATTCAATTCAAGGAAAGTTAAGAGTGAGTTTAGAAGTCAAGAATCAAGTCAAGAGAAATTCATAAAGTTTTTCAAAAGTCTTTCACAAACGTTTTAACTTTGTTCTAAGACTAAAGTTTTAAGTTAAGCAAAGAGTAAAGAGTTGAGTTCATTTCTCCAAATGTTATAAGGGAAGTAAGTATTCCCAAGAGTTTAAAATGTTTTCACATTTGAACAAGAAAGGGAAACACCGATTTCCAAGAGAGATTTTAAGCTAAGTTTTAAGTAATTATCTCAAACCAAAGAAAGAAGTTTTGTTTTAAAACATATGAGCTAAGTATATTTTGGGAGTAGTATTGAGCACCGATATGGGGATGCGAGTTCATATTAACTCAAGTCTCCATAAACCATGTAGCCATCATGGGTAGTAAATGATCATACTTTTTAGATGACTCCTTAAGTGCTTTTTAGCATAGACTAGTGGATCCACTTAGTTAAAGCGTTCTATATGACGACAAATTATAGGACAGTTCTGGCAGCGTGGGCAAGACGTTATATCACCACTTAGGCTCATAGTGGTGGTTGTCGGTTAGAGAAACTCCCACAAAAACTATATTACTTTATTACATGATTAAAGTTGAGTTTGTTATTTCATTTCTTTAACGAACTGAGTGGCTTTCTACTATTTTAAAATCTTTCTATATATTGCATGTGTTTTGTTATTTTATATTGAGTTAAGTTGTTCATAAGTTGTGTAAATCCAAGGTAAGTGTTCCTTTAAGATTCTTTCCAAGCCTATGTTATGTTTAGCATTCCAACTCGCATACTCGTACATTCAATGTACTGATGCCAGTTGGCCTACATCGTCTTATGATGCAGACGCAGGTAACCAGGATCAACATCCAGCACCTCGTTGATCCAGTTGAGCACTCAGAGTTGGTTGGTGAGCCTCCTTACTAATTTCCGGAGGGCTCCTTTTTACATTGCTTTCTAGTTTTCAGTTGTTAGGATGATCAGGGGTCATGTCCCGACATCCCTCTTTGTTTTAGAGGCTTCATAGACAAATAGTTGTAGTTCTTTAGTCTTATTCATTCCAGCTGTATACGTTTAAGAATTGAGGTGCCATTTTTGGCTAAGTTATTATCTCTTAAGTTATTGCATGAGTACATTTCTTATGTTTAAGTCTTCCGCTGAGTAAGTAAGTCAGGCCAAGGGTTCGCTTAGGGCCAACAATAGTTTTCGAGTGCCAGTCTCGCCTAGGGTGTAGGTTCGGAGCGTGACATAAACCTCTTTCATCGATTTGTTAGTGTCTACAGTTAAATCTAGAATTATTTGTAAATTTTTAGAAAGTGGGCAATTGGAGAAATTATCAAAATGTGCAAGGAATGGCCGAATGTACTTCGCCAACAAAAAAAAGAGAGTAAATGATCATTTTGTGTAATAAACAATAATTGAGTTATACTTGTCACGACCCGAGCCTACACCCTAGACGTGGCCGGCACTCGAGAACCATTGCTGGTCCCCAAGAGAACCCTCATCCTTGCTGACTACAAGCGGAAAACTGATTCAAGCATACAAAACTTAAAAACTGACTAAAATTCATGAAACTGAAATACAAAGCTTTAACTCAAATGAAAAACTCTGAATAAAATAATATATTCAACTCGCCATAAAATAGGCAACTTAAGTCTTTAAAACATTTAATAAAATAAATGAATAATACAGACTTCTCAACTATACTGACTATCTATGAAGACTCTAACTGATAACGATGGAAATCGGGACAAGACCCACGACATCCTGACTGAACTGAAAAGTAAATGAAATCCTCCAGAAAAAAGGAGGCTCACCATAGCTAACTCGAACTTCCGGATTTATCAACGAACTCTTATTGATGATCCTGAATACCCGTGTCTGCATCATGAGAAGATGCAGGCCAAATGGCTCAGTACGTGGAATGTACGAGCATGTAAGAGGAATTCTAAAGCATAAACATAAGCTTGAAAAGAATATGAAAGAAACTGAAGAACTTACCTGGCTCAACTCAACTCAACATAACTGAACTCATTTCAATATAAAGCAATTTAAAACATGTGCAATATAAAGAAAAGTTGTTTAAAAACATGATTCCAACTCTGTGTGTATGCAAAGATACATATAACTTTGAGATGTATGTAAAAATACAAATAATCTGATGTATATAAAAATACAAAATACTGTTGTGGGAGTTTCTCTAACCGATAACCATCATATAAAAGCTATTGTGATGATACATCGATCTTCTCACTCTGCCAGCGCATCCTATACCTTGCCACATGTATAGAACCTGAACTACTAAGTGGATCCACTAGTCTATGCGAAAATGATTCATCTAAAAAGTATGACCCTTTTCTACCCATGATGGCTACATGATTTATGGGAGCTGTGAGTTATCTAAACTTTCCCCCATATCGGTGCTCAATACTACTCCCAAAATATACTAGCTCTTTATGTTTTAAAAACATACTTCTTTCTGTGATTTGAGATTAGTGCTAAAAAAAACTTAGCTCAAAAGCTATGTGGGAAATCTCAGTTTCCTCTCTTGTTTCATTTAGAAATCGATTACTCTTTTCTGAAAACTAGCCCGAAGGCTCTTTGGAAATCTCAGTTTCCGTTCTTATTTAAATGTGAAAACATTTTAAATCTCTTTGGGAATACTTAGTCCCCATATACTTTTGAAGAAATGAACTTCAACTCTTTACTCTTTATTCTTTACTCTTTACTCTTTGCTTAACTCAAAACTTAAGTCTTAAAACAAAGTTAAAACGTTTGTAAAAGACTTCTTAAAATATGGTTCATGACGAATTATGGACGTGAACGACTCAATGCAAGATTTTCAATAACCATAGATAGAACTCAATACTTGGAACTCAAGAACTTCAATAATACTACTCACTTCAAGAATGCTCAACTCAGAGGGTTCATGCGGAATTATGAGCATGAACTACTCAACTCAAGACTCAAAGATACTTCTCATCTCAATATTGTTAGACTTATAATGTTCATGCAGAATTATGGGCATGAACAACTCAACTCATGGACTTCATGTGTAATAGGTAATAGTCCCATTATTAGGATTGTAATCTCAAATGGGTTAGAAACTCAATACTTAAGACTTAGGACATGAAGATATTACTCCTCTCATAGATACTCAACTTTTGGAGTTCATGCGGAATTTATGGGCATGAACGACTTGACTCGAAAGTCTACAAACTACATGGAACTCATGTATACGACA
>NW_006239654.1:501-3662 GCF_000226075.1 Solanum tuberosum | reverse complement strand
TTTTCTCACCCTAACTCGCCTAGAATAGAACGGTTTCTTCCCCAATCACTTAGATTCGATTACTTAAAATAAGTACACTTTAATATACTCAAACAACACTCAAATTACTAAATTTCATCTCAATAAATCATCAAAACCCCAACACAACAAGATTTAGAATGAACTTCAAGAACACCTAATCAAGAACTCATCAAGAACTCTAATCTTTCAACTTCAAGAATGAATTTCACTGAAAATAACATGATTGGCGTGTGGGTGAACAAACCCAACACTATGGAAGCTTACATACCTCTTAGGAATCAAACCCATGGTGAAAAATCCGCAACAAAATGCAAGACTCTCGACGAACGCTTGATCCTCTCCTCTTTTCTCCTTTTTTCTCTTCTTTTCTCTTCTTGAACTCTCAACTAAAATCCGAGGCTAATTTTAGGATTATAAAACTGAACCTAATAGTATTAGACCCTTAAACCCTTACTAAAAACGAATTAAATCTGATTTGGTAAGGAAAAGACCAAAATACCCCTCTAAAATCCGGTTTTGACTTTCCTTATCTAGACAGCCCAACTTCGAATGCACATATCTCCTTCATACGAACTCGAAAGTGAGAAAACTCAGTGGCGTTGGAAATATAATTCAAAGTTATTTCCTACGGTGTCTGGTAGAATACCTAAATCATCCTGATCTAGGATTTATGGTCGTTTGAAGTCGACCCAAAACTCATACTTAGCTTAACTTGCAAAATTTCAGATTTTGCTATTTCCAATTCGATTCTTTTTGAAACTCAAGGTGCTATGTCTAGTGACCTTAACACTTAAGAAATTTTAAATTCCTTGCAAAAATCTCACTCACTACAAATAAGGGTTCGAGTCTTAGTTCAAAAAAATTCTGGGGTGTTACATTACTGGATAAGAAATTTTGACTTAGTGGATAGATAATTTAACTTTAAAAGTCCTATTTAATTTCTACAATAGGGATGTTAATGGTTCAGTTCGGCGGATTATTTTAAGAAATTTATGCAATATCAAAATTTTGGTTATTTTGTTGTGTAAGTAACTATTTAAGTATTAAAATTATGTTGAATTTATCCATGAACTAATTTGAACTATTTTAAATTCAAGAAAATATTCTAAACAAGATGACTAATATAATTAGATTAATCATCGAGAAACTTACATAAATGGCTATAGTTTTGAGGTTATTATATTTCTCTAGCTATAGTTGTCAGAATTACCGTACATAGTTATATGTATTATGGTAATATCATTGTATTCTATGCATTGTAAAACCTTACTAAATTAATACTCGTTAATTAATACTCTCTCTAAGATAATATTTTCTTCCAGTCTCAACTTGGGCCAATGGAAAAAAATCACTCATTTCGATAAGATAATAAGATAATATATTTTCAAAATATAGAGGTATTATTTAATTGATAAATTAATATTTATTAATTTAAAGAGTGTTTTGTGAAAACGTCATTCATCAACTTGAGATCATGATTAATGATCTCGATTACCGCAGAAAATTGATGTCAATAACCTTTTGGATTACCCAGGTGAAAGTGTTACATGTTCAAAGGTCCATTACTTAGAAGAAATTGTGGATACCATCGGAAAAACAATGTTGATGATGAAGTTAATGATGATACAATACATTTGCAACCCGTTACGCATAAGGAAACACACACTTATTGTCACGACCCGAGTCTACACCTTGGACGTGGCCGACACTCGAAGACCATTGTTGGTCCCTAAGCGAACCCTCATCCTGGCTGACTACAAGCGGAAGACTAACTTAAGCATGCAAAAGCTTAAAACTGAATAAAATTCAATAAACTCAACTTTTCGAAACTTTAACTCAATGAATAACTTGGAATATAAATAATATATTCAACTCGCCATAAAATAGGCAACTTAAGTCTTTAAAACATTTAATAAAAATAAATGAATAATACAGACTTCTTGTCACGCCCCGAACTACCCCCGAGACGCGGACACGGGACCTAGGACCACAAGTGATCCCAAGCTAACCCTGCTGGCATGATCATGGGCATACTAAAGATAATAAACTGATGCGGAAGCTAAATCATAAATAAATCTAAAAAGATGGGGAATACCCATATACTATAACTGAGATATATGAAAACTGATGAGTTTAATACAAAGAAGATATTAACTCAATACTAAGCTGAATTTAACTATGTCTGAAATAAGCCTCTAAACTGACTAGAAGTGCTGGGACATGCCCCAGCTAAGTCTAGAAAATCTGAAACTAAAAACTAAAAGTACTGAAAAGAAACTCATGACTATTGTCCTCGGAGGATGAGGACTCACCACTGATTCTGCTGAACTGGAGATCGGGAACCGATCTAAGCGTGATCTGGATACTGAGAACATGAACCTACATCACGAGAAGATGTAGCGCACGTATGCGTCAGTACTTGAAAGGTACTGAGCATGCAGGATAGAGTAAAGCTGAAATAACATATAACTGAACAAAGCAATAAAGCAATGAAATAATCTGAACATGATATAGATACTGAAAATACTGAATACTGAGCTAACTGAATGCAATGACCAATTTATAACATGCTGACTGAATACTGACTGTACTGAAATATGGTCAATGCAATAGAGTCTGACTGAACTGTGGGAGCTACTAATAACCAACATAAAACCACATGAGCTAAATGTGGAGTCCGATGTATACGCCCCATCGAGAGGACCCAATATACCCTGCCAGAGGTATAGAGGCATACTGGCGTGATCACTAAACTGATGTTGCTCACAGAAGGGATTTACACCTACGTGGCTCGTAGTTCTGGGACTATATGGGTACGCTGAAACCCTAGTCCAACTCGGTATTATGCTACTCCCAATGAATTAAGTAGTTAACTGGGTATGACTGAATTTCTGTAAATACGGGATAGCTCGAACTGAACATGCAAACTGAGAATGCAACAATTAATCTAATAATGATGCATTCATAAACTGAGGCATGTATAACTGAATACTGAAATATCTGACCTAGCATGTGTAATTCAAGAACTAAAGAAATACATAGCTAGGGTTCTAAAATTCATGCGAGAAACGATGTAATAACATGATAATCTGATTTGGAACATTTAAATAACTAATTCATGATGATATGTTGAAATTCTA
>NW_006239654.1:0-149 GCF_000226075.1 Solanum tuberosum | reverse complement strand
ATTAAGGGCATTTTAGTCTTTTCCCTAGCCAATTCTTTTGGGATTATATTGTTGTAAAGGGCTGATCCTTGGATCATTTTGTCCCATTTTAAAAGAGTAAAAGCAAGGGCTTGAGAAGAAGAAGAGGAGATCAACAAGTTTCCGTCAAA
>NW_006239653.1:146990-155724 GCF_000226075.1 Solanum tuberosum | reverse complement strand
AAACTAACAACACCCATATTACTATAGGTTTAGCCTAGACCCAAAAGATCATCTAAATCTATAATCAAGACCCTAAGTTCCAATTCTTTACCAATATCATAAATATAATAATATTAATTAAAAAGGAAGCCAACTGGTTATGAACCAGTGGCGGCAACCATGCCAATTCTCTTAATACCTGCACCCAAACTAATAACCTATCCATCCAAAGTATAAATTAAGCATTTTCCAAATTCAATTTATTATTCACTACGGACAGAATGAATTGAAATTAATGCCAACCTCCAGATCCTTTTCCCCCCAAAACTTCCAACCAATATAATCCTTCCAATTTCTAATGATGAATTAATCATATATCAATTATTGTCATAATTATCCAATATGAGTATTAAAAGCTTATGCCTTTACTGAAGGACTACAAACAGCGAAAAAAATAAATATATATGCCATTCACAGGTTTTGTCAAAATCTGACCCTTTTTCCCCTCAACTCCACGTTACCATAAATTAACAATAACCGACTATCTGTGTATCCATAAAATAATAAGAATTAAGGTTGTGATTATACCTTATATTTGCTTTCCATCGAGTTTTTTACAGAGATGCTACGGCTGATTTTGAGTTTGACTCAGAACATTCATCCTCAGTTAAGTTAATTTGTATGGGCCAAGTGGTATAGGGTTTTAACTTAAAATATATTGTATATGGATTTGGCTCATTTAACCATCAACTAATAAAAATTAATTATTTAATAAATACCCGTTAACTAAATAATCGTAGTTAAATAAATAGTTCAAAATTCCCAACCAACTTCACAAACTGATCAAAAGTGACTCAAGGCAACTACCGAGATGGGTAAAATGGTAATTTTATAAAAATTTCTAAAAATGACTTTCCGGGTCATTACATTGAATTATTATGAAATATAGATAGATAAATTAATTGTTTATTGAATACAATACACAAAGAAGTGATATTAACATTCAATTCTTTTTTAATTTTCTATTATTGACAAAAAAAAATAATTATTTTTGATTCTCTTAGTTTAATCTTAACCTCCTAATCCATATAATTTTTGCATTTCTAATAAAAACTATACTACAATTCAAAATTCACATCTCTATTTAAAAAATTCAAATTGAAATAGGTAAACAATGTGGAAATATAGTTTCATTATGGTTAAACAATTTAACTTGAATTTGAATTCACATGGTTGATATAAAAAAAATTGTATTGAAATTCTTATTTTCTTTCGAAAATTTCATCTTAAAATTATTTTCAAACTTGAATTGTATGGTAATTGACACATGCCATCACAATATTATTTTGCTTCTCCAATTCTATATAAATAGATTAAATATATTTTCTGATATTGACAGTTTTATTCTATTTTTAACTTGACATTCTAATGCATATATCATTTTAAATTCATATAAAATAAAAACAATAGAATAATAATAATAATAATAATAATAACAAATACTCAATATATTACTACAATATGAGATTTGACGAGAGTACAACATAACAAGAACTTTTATCAATATATGTCTTGAGATACTTGAGTGTTCGCAAATTTGTCCCTTTTTCGGAGGTAGATAAAATTATTTTGAATTCATATAAATTTTATAGTTTTAATTCAAACTAAAATAAGTTATTCAAAATTAACATTGGTCATAAATTTAACTAAACATTATTTTCTCTGTTCTGTATTAATTGTCTATTTTTTCCTTGACACGAATGCCAAGAAAGTAGAAATAAAAAGGATAATTTATACTATTTTACCCCATAATTTTTCTTTATCTGGAACTTCATAAATTTGTGTAGACTTTTAAAAAGTGTTAATTGTAAGGGAAATTGAAAAAACAAATGTAATTAATTGTATCATGATTTAATAAATTGACGAGTAATTTGAGACTACTATTTTTATTAATGTTAACAACTAATATGAGTCAATGGTCTCTCTACCTCCACGAGATAGTGATACCATCTGGTTTCAAACATATATAATAAAGTAATTAGTTTTATAACAAATATAGTCATATTTTATTTGCATAAAAAATAGTCAAAAATCATAAAAAATATATAATGACTATACAACATATCTTGTCAAAAGTCATAAAAAAAAATATACACTGACTTTACAATATAGATAACATATACGTGAGCTATACACTGATGGTATCTTATGATACATTCAAAAAAAATTGAATATAACATAACTATACATGAAGTATACATTGACTATTCATAATGTATATACAGACTATTCAATATCGATCAATTCAAAATCACCTCTAAACAGTCCAACAAAATTATATATGAAATCTTCTCAATATTTTGAGTCTTTTGATATATAATTCACTCTAAACGATTTATTATTTTTGATATGTAGAATTAAAAAAAAAAAGGAGAAGACAAGAAGATGATAATGAAGAAGAAGACGGAGGAGGAAGGAAGAAAAAGGAAAATAAGTCATTGATGACAAAACTGGAAGGAAGGAGAAGAAGAAAAAAGTATTTGTTCAATTTCGATAAATTTTTGAAAATTAGATCAATTTTTTAATAAAGCAAAAAATCGAATGGCCACTTTCATAATTTGATACTTTTTTATTTCTTCACAGAAGGGAATTTCTAGAAAGAAATTTTTCCTTCAAGTTAAATTGTACATGTACATGATATTGTGGATATATTTAAAGTTTAAACTATATAATTTTTTATTGCAATAATACAATTGTCTAGTTTCTATGAAAAATAATAATCTATATGAGTTAGGTACTACTACTAAATTATTTTCTAAAAAATCGGACTAACAACTTTCTGAATAAGATAAAAACTCAATAAATACGAAAATTCGTTGAAAACAATTGATTGTTGCAAAGTTACTTACAAACAAGTAAATACCCAAAAAAAAAGTTGACGGAAGACTAAAGTAACTTGTGAAGATATTTAGATACTTTTAAACATGTTTAATTACATTAATTTTATATATATTTTTAATAATTGAATAAATTAGCTCATAATTTAGTGAAATTATTTATTTTTCGATGATGGAGTTCGTTTGAATTTTATTTTTTTTCAAATTAAGTTAAGTCGCTTTTTGTCCTACCGTCCCTCACACGGCCTTTGAGCAATTGACTTGGGGTCTTTGATTGCTGGTTTGAAAGTGATGTATTAAAATTAATATAATGAGTACTAATTGTTAGGTATAAATCTTATGGTACATTAAATATAGTATTTTTAAAATTTATTTTTATTTGTCATATATTTCGACTTGACACCAAATAATAATTGATATGACTATTTTACTATACTATTTTTATTAATTGATGTTTAATATTATGTTTTAAAATATAACTTAAAGAATAAGCAATTAATGTTAAGGATAAAATATGAAGAAAAAATATTGTATTTTCTTCATATGTTAAAAATGACAAGTAATTATTTTTGAAATAGCAGACAAGTAAAAAAAAAAAAATATATTTGGTTATCAATAACTAAAATAAATAGAAATGTGTATAATACAATAGATATCGAATTATCACATTGAATTAAAAAAATTGATATTGTGATTCCTATATGCTATATATTTAAATATATTTTATATTTGATATAGTATTCATTATTTATAAATAAAATATTGAAATATTGAATATATTAACGAAGTGTATAGTTATGTAAATAATTTTCATATATATATAAATTTAAGTATGATATAATCATTTGATTTAATTGAGACATTTTTTTATAAAAGACTATAGTTATCAACTCGTAAAATATTAAAACCAAACTTTAAAATATTAAATTATTACCAAATTAATTTAATATAATAATACTATAACATTTTGAAAAATTAAATAAAATTATTGAATCGAAATTTTAAACATCGTACCAATCATATCATACCCATCCTTAAAAGTAAATTATTGCTTTGCCCCCACAACATGTTGTCTACTTTTAATGGATGAAATTCACGTATTCAGTGTACATGTGCCAAATCAATAATAATTAAGGTGGAAATTGGTGTTGACACCCAATTTTGACCCTATCCGATAATAATTAATTTCTGAGTTTCTTAATTTTTTGAATGATTTAGAATAATTAGTTGTATATAATTCAAATTAGTTTCAAGGTTATTTTAAGTAATTTCAATCGATCTTTGTAGTATTTTGAATAATAACTATATTTCATATAATTATATATGTATTTACTATGTCTTACAAATATTTAGAAAATCGTAGCAAAAGAGTTTTACATTGATTAAAATAAGTATTTTATTGATTTAGTTTTAGTTTGGATTATAGTTTAATTTTTTGAATTAATTAGTTTGTATTTAGATTAATTATTTTTATAAGTAAGTTAATTATTTCATTTCGTTAAGATTAAGAAGGTCATTAAATTAATTTATATTAATTCATCTTATTTAGTTATTAGCCAAATCCCTAAACCCATATGTGATAAACTAAAATTGGGCCCTATTTGTAAATTTCAACAGCCCATTCCCTAACCAATTCCAATTCATTAGCCCACTCTCTTTGCCTCCCATTTTTCAGACCCAATCCAATACTTTCTCAACATACACAACAATACAACAACATACGTAATTCCCATCCCAATCCAACATACAACACCAATACCCAGCCCACTCATTTATTCTTAACCCGGCCCACTATCAATTTTCAATACAACAGCATACCAAATTAGTCCATTCCAACAGAACGTACAGCAGTCCAAAGCAGCAACATAGACGGCGTGAAGTAGACGGAAATCGCAGGAGCAGTACGCTAGCGCCTTTGTCGTCTTCTTTCTTTGCCTCTGAATCCAGTACGTTTCCAGCAGTTGCCAGCAACGCGTTTTTGTCCTTGGGGCCTTGAGATCAAAACACGTCTCACCCCAAGGACGATCGAGCTCGTTCATCTCTCCTTTCCTCTTTCGAAATGGGGCGAAGTTTCAGAAAAGGGTGTTTGTCCGAATTGCTGAAAGAGTTTTGGATTTTGAATTTACCTAATATTTAAAACTTGGAGGACTCCTACCTAATTAACAAACTACTTTGTCACTTTTAATACACTATCCCCGCCCCAAGGATGATGGAGCCGATCCAGCTCGTCCATCTCCCCTTTTCTCTTTCGAAATGGGGCAAAATTTCAAAAAATGGTGTTTGTCCGAATTGGTGAAAGAGTTATGGATTTTGAATTTGGGGTGGGTCTTATCCTATCCGAATTCTATTCATTCCCCCCCCCCCAATTTGGAATCCTAATTTTTCCCCTATAAATACTTCATCTTCTTCACTATGAAAGCGCCGAAAATTTTGAGCTAGAGAAAATATTGGAGAAAAAAGTTGGGAAAAATTGGAAAAACAGGCAATAATTTATAGCAAATATTCGTGCAAAAATATACCTAAAATACATACTTTTCTTTTCCCTGATTCAAGAGTTGCTAGGAATTCATAAGAGCTTCCTGAAGTTTGAAGTTGGTGTTGAGTTTGCTCTAAGCTTGTAGTTGTCCCTGTTTGCTGCACTCTGAAAGGTAACCCCTGATTTTAGTTCGTGTTTTGGTTATGTTCAATATGCTGGAATGCTAACTGTTGAGCTATTTGAATGATAGAAATTCAGGTTGAATCGTTTTTTTTGTTTGGTATAAAATATCTGCCCAAAGTTTGACAGTTAAGAGGATACAATGAATCGCTCAGAGTTTGTCGAAATTTTGAAATTATTTCATGTCATATATGTCCGAACTACGCGAACTTGATTCTCATCTCAATGAGATACGTAGGCAACCCTTCTTAGGCTCGGTATTCATTTTTTTAATTTTTTTTTAAAACCAAATAGTTTGTGCATATTTTCAAAAACATATCTGCATGAACTACGCACACCTGATTCTCATATCAATGAGATACGTAGGCAGTTCTTTTTTGGGTTCGGTATTCATTCTTTCAAAAAAAAAATTATGTATATATCGTAAGAGTCAAGTCTTCAACTCAGTTGGGACCAATGCAGTTAGGATCATGTAAATACATTTGGTATGATGGAGGGGACTGACTTTGTGGTAAATTATAGACTCTTTTGGTACCTCTCATTTCTACTTTTGTGATGCTTGAAAATTCTCTTGCATGCATTCAAGATAAGAATAAAATCGACCTCATCCTTTTATGTGCATTGTGTGGTGAGCTTTTAGATCAAAATTCAATTGCATCACACTGTTGATCTAGAACTTGGCTTGAATGCTTATCGAGGCGAAATTCTTAGTTATGTTTGGTTTGGGAAAGAATTGTACACCTTATTTGACTCGATTATGCCTTTCAAAGCCTACCGAATGACATTAATCCCAAGTTTTCCTCACTTTGAGCTTGAAGCCTATTTTTTTGGACAACCACATCTTAGCCATTACCCTTCTAAGTGTTTACATGCACTATTCCTCTCTTGGCCCAACCTTCTTGAGCACGCCAAAGATGTGCAAATTACAAGAGAAAATCCAAGTTTGAAGTTGCAAAAGGCAAAGATATGAAGTCTCCCAAAGTCAAGGAAACGAAAACGACTTCTAGAGAAAGAACAAAAAAGAAAGAAAACGGGTTGAAAGAAATAAAGAATACAAACATATCCATACAAAGTCAGTGAAAGAAGAGAAGGAAAATACTCCAACAAAGAGGAGGGAAATTCAAAAGAAAGGAGTGAAATAAAAGAAAAGCTCCTAGAAATAAGGACTCAAAAGAAGTCGAGACAAAGGGGTGGAAAAAAACTCCAATAAATGAGAATTCAAAAGAAGTCGAAAAAAGGGATGACAAAGAAGAGGATCAAACGCCAAAGGTGTATCAATCATCAAAAGCACAAATTCACTGTGACGCTCAAGAAGGAATTAAGTCACTCTTATCTCAAATATATATCCTACCCGTCCCTAAGCCTACATTACAAACTAATGACAAGCCCTACATGATCTTATTCCAAATGTCCTCACATTAGTGAAGATTTACATAAGGGCCAAGCATATGGTATTACAGTTACATGCATTGAACATTTTTCTGAGTGTGAGTGTACCTTGAAAAATGTCCTCAAATAATATGCTTCAAATATGTGTGAAATAAGACTTTTCTTATTGTGAGGGCAATTAAGACATGAGGATGGTACAATTCAAAATATTTGTTTGAAGCAAGATGAACAAATCTTGTTGATACTTAAGTATATTTGAGATACCACTTGAAGCTGTAGGAATTACCTTGAATTCAGTCTTAGTTAGAAAAAGAAAAAAGAAAAAAAAAAGATTTACATGCGATCCTGACTCCTGGTACCAATTGTAGTTATGGCTTGACTTTTTCTTCACATTCTTTATTCTTCAAAAAAAAAAAAGGTAAGCAAGCACCCACTTTTTAATATTTTCCAAATCATTTTTTTTACATTATTTCCATTAAAAAAAATGCATTTTCTTTTTGGGTTGTCCGTTGTAAAATGTGACATTAGGCTAATCTCGTAACTGTGAGACGCCTATTTTACTTCATTAGGTTGTCCGTCCCAAAAATGAGACTTGTCTTTTGTCTCTAGGCTTTGAATATCACAAGGAATGTCATTTTCCTATTTCAGCATGTTCATATTGTACATTTTCTACTAATGATCTTGTCTCAGATTTTTTGCAGCATTCATCATCTACAGGATTGGAACTACATTTAACCTGATTCCTAGCTCAACAGGATATGTTGGCGCCATAACGGTTCGGTCATATACCCAGTGTGATTTTATTTTCTTTTTATAATAAAAGCTGGGACAGAATTTTTGAGAATATCTCAAAAATTCACAACAAAGATGCTATCTCCAACAAGTCAAAATTGGAGATCATTGTGAGATTTGTCAAGAGATCTAACTGGGACATAATTTTTTAGGAAGACCTCAAAAATTCCAACAAGTACTATTAGAAGTTCGAGAGTCAACTTCAAATGATCTTTGATATCGATTGAAGTTCAAAATCGATGTAAGAATATCTAACATTTGCCATAATGGAGAAAAATAAGCTCAGGATACGAGCCACCGACGCCTCGTACAAATCCCCAATAAAACATGAGTTACAATGAACACAAAATGTTCAAGAGCAAAATGATGATTGCTCACTTGTGTCAAAGTGATTAGGCACTTTGCACACATTCTCTTTTGAATCCTGCCTTAAAGTTTCTTGGTCATGTTGCTAGCTAAAGAAAGATTGTGTCTACTAACCATTCATTTGCGAATACAGGGACAGATGACAACATTAAGATGATGACATTTTCAAGACACACGAGCCATCCACCTCGTTACATTAGACAATCATCGAGTCATCCACCTCGTTACAGTGGAGAATCGATCCATCCATCTCGTTACGGTGGACAATCATTGAGTCATTGTAATTTTTTATTTGCTAAGAGGGTCATTGCATTTTCATTTTCCCAGAGGGCCATTGCATTTTTCATTTTGCCGAGAGGGCCATTGCTTTTTTTTATTTTGCTGAAAGGGCCATTGCATTTTCATTTGCCGAGAAGGCCATTACATTTAAGTCGCGTTTATTCAGAGGTGAAGGATGCACACTATTTCTATTCAACGTTCAAGTCGGTGGAAACTTGTGTTAACATATATTTGCATTTAAGTCTCATCTATTCGAAGGTGAAGGATGTGCACCCTATCTATTCAATGTTCAAGTCGGTGGAAACTTGCGTTGAAAGATATTTGCATTTAAGTCGCATCTATTCGAAGGTGAAGGATGTGCACCCTATCTATTCAA
>NW_006239653.1:87126-146980 GCF_000226075.1 Solanum tuberosum | reverse complement strand
ATTTGGAGGTGAAGGATGTGCACCCTATCTATTCAACGTTCAAGTTGAAAGATATTTGCATTTAAGTCGCATCTATTCGGAGGTGAAAGATGTGCACCCTATATATTCAACGTTCAAGTCGGTGGAAGCTTGCGTTGAAAGATATTTGCATTTAAGTCGCATCTATTCGGAGGTGAAAGATGTTATCTATTCCACGTTCAAGTCGGAGAAGACTTGCGTTGAAAGAATTTTTATTCGTCCTACCGATGTATATAGATTCAAAATCCTACCGATGGATCATCTTTTTTTCATTCGTCCTATCGATGGACATACATTTAGATCCTTTCGATGAATCGATTTTTTTATTCGTCTTATCGATGGACATACATTCAGATCTTACCACTAAATCATTTTCATTCGTCCTACTGATGGATCGTTTTTATTCGTCCTACCGATGGACATACATTTAGATCCTACAAGATGGATCATCATTTTCATTCGTCCAACATATGTACATACATTGATATCCTATCGATAGATCATTTTTATTCGTCCTACCGAAGGACATGCATTTATATCCTACTAATGGATCATTTTTTTTCATTCGTCCTACCAATGGGCATACATTCAAAATCCTACCGATGGATCATCATCACCATTCGTCCTACCGATGGACATGCAATTTTATCCTACCAATGGATCATCTTCATTCTTCCTACCGATGGACATACATTCAAAATCCTACCGATGGATCATCATCGTCATTCGTCCTACCGTTGAACATGCAATTTTATCCTACCAATGGATCATTTTCATTTTTCATACCGATGGACATACATTCAAAATCCTACCGATGGATCATCATCTTCATTCGTCCTACCGATGGACATGCATTTTTATCCTACTAATGGATCATCTTCATTTGTCGTATCGTAAGAGATGCTCCCTTTTCCCTGTAATTTTGTCTCTACTAATGAGTTTCATCTTTGTTTTTTCAAGAACATAGGTGCAGATTACTTCAACAAAGACGCAACACAACGTGGAACCTTTTGGAGACAAGTCCGGGATCGACTTCCACCACATCCCAACAACACTTTTATATAAAGGTCATGTGTTCGGTCAAAATTGGGCTTGCCAATTTTTGTTGTCCACAATTTCTTTCATCAATCATATCCAATGAAAGGGACAACTGTTGACACTCAATTTTGGCCTAACATTTTAAAAATTCGCAACCTTTAAGTTTTAGTTATTTAATAGTTCAAAAAACATTTTTTATAATTTTAAATAAGTTTATCGATAACTATCTTTATTTGTCAAAATTTAGTATTTTTTTATTAGTTAATTTTAATTACATTATTTTTTGTCACAACCAGTTGACTACGTTCAAATATTTATTCATTTCGAATAAATTATTAGTTCTGATAAATTACATTATTTTACATGTCATTATCTACGTTCATTATACTTTTTAATAATTATTTTATTTGTTATATTTGTTAATTTTAATTTTGATATTTTGCACAGTCTAAAAATTCATTTGAATATGAATAAGATTTCACGCACAAATATTTTTAAAGACTAGTGATTTTGGCGCACGATTTTTAAAAAATGATACTGTACTATGGATAGTTTTTTATTTTCTATATAAACAATAACTTATTCATTAGGTCAAAGGGAATGGGAAATTTTTTTTTTGACTAGGGGATGAAAACTTTCCTAATTCTCCTCCTATTTTTTGGCACAAAGACAGCCACCACCCTGGATTCCGGCCAATCTTCGGCAACCCAAAACCCCCTCATTCATTTTTTCCTTTTTCGGCGAAATACCACCGAATTCAACTCCAATACAAAACCCCATTGTTTCGACCTCCATGGATCCACCAGTGACCTCGAGGTTCACCAACGAGCAACAGCGAACAACCAACCCACGTTGCTCTCCCATTTTCTCCATTTCCAGTGAACTCTTGAGCTCCAAATCACCGGAAACCGACCACACAATCATCAAGACCCATTTCTCAACCATTTCCAGCTGAAACAACCACCAACAACGAGCATAACCCCGACCCAAAACACCACCGAAACAACCTCCAGAAAGGCCACCACAAACCCAGCGAACAACCAGTCACCAAACAAAACCCCATCCCCTTCCCCCTTTACATTTTTTTTCTCATTTTTCTTTGCAGGTGACGGAACCAGCGAGCTTTGAGGCTTATCGATGGAAAACAACCAACTCCAGCGAAATCGAGACCTAGTGAGCTCTCTGTCATCCTCTTTTACCAAGGTGTTTCTGTACACTTCTTATTCTCTTTCTTTTGTTTATATTTTGGGGTCCATTCATTTTTATGTGTTAATATTGTTTCATTTCAAAATTTGTTGGCATAATGTTCTGATTTATTTATTTTAGCTTAGTTTTTTACCATTTAAAAGGTTTCTAATCTTATTTCTGGCTCTCCATTATTGCAATTGATTTTGTTTAGAAATTTGGTCTAGTGAACTCTATACTATCTGTTTGTAGTTGATTCTGTTGTCTTCTTTATTATTGTTATTTTATTTCTCTTTTGTTAAAAATTATTTTGCCATTAATCATGTTATTTGGAATGTCATTGTAGGTATGTTTATTCACTGGTATATCATTGTTTCACTTCGTTTTGACTTTATTAGTTAGTTTATTATATTATCGTTGTCATTTTATTTTTTTCTTGTTGTCAAGCTTCATGTTTAGTTTATTATTGATTTTCTTTCTCATGTTCTCGATATTGTAATTCTTGAATACTAGCTAATTCTTATATTTTCATATGTTAAAATTGGCCAATGAGAAAAAAATTCTCCGTCTATTTTAGAGGCCTTCACAATGTTAAAGGACGGAAATTTTTAGTTTAAGTTTATATATTTTTTATGTTAAGATTGACCGATGAAAAAATTACGGTCAATTTTCAAGGTCTTCCATGTTAATAAGACGGATTTTTATTTTAAGTTGTTATTTATTTTATTCATTTTTATTCATATTTATTTGTTACTAATATTTTTACTAAGTGTGTTTACAGGTACACAAGTTTGCCTCTCATTGAAGCTATTCGAATGAAGTTCGAACAACATTCTTTATTCATTATTTTGTATTATTCACGTTAGGCAAAGCCGTTTTTTATATTATTGATTTACTTTATTATTTGTATATATTGCATGTTTGTTTTATTTGTATATTGTGTTACCTCCTCCTCAATTTGAAAAAAATGAATTCAGTCGGAAACCACATTTGTGGATTTCGAAAGATGCTTAACACCTTCCCTTCGGAATCACTTGAACTCCTTACCTAGAATCTAATGGTTTCGTAGATCATTTAATTGGTTTCCTAGTTTTTCCTAAAATTAGGTGGCGACTCATTTAAAAATCGTTTATTCTTGAATTTTTTTTAAAATTGATTCAATTGTTTATTTTTCGAGTCACTGCGACGTTTCGTTCTATTTGAATAGAGTAGGGATGTAAACAAACGATCATACTTATGTGTTTAAATTTAAAGGATGTATACGTTGTTTGAAAATCATTGTTCATGGGGGGTTGGGAGTTTACTAGTTTGTTAGAGTCAAAGAAGGAGTTGTACAAGTAACTATTCTATACAAAAGTGTGGACATCCGGAGACGACAAGAAACTCAAGAGCGAAGGACCTTTCATGGAAGTTTAGTTTAGGATTGTATCCCTGCGAGGAACTGATTATTTTGTATCTCTTTTCCCTTATTATGTATTTCCATTCGGTTTATTCGCAAAACTTGTATAAGTATGGGTTTTGGAGCAATGAAATGTTTCAAATGATGTACATATCTTTCAAATCGTTATGCCAACCCTTGGTACAAAAGGGTCACATATCTGCTTAGAACGAGTAATATTTGTTTTTGTGTTATAACTGATTGTGTGAATATGTTGTTTCATTTGGAGATATTCTAGCTCACTCATCTTCAAATTTTTTTCTTAGAACCCATATGCATAAATATCAAGTCACTATCAAAAGTACGTCCAAAGACTCGATAGTTTCCCAACAAGAATCAAACTTCTCTTTCAAATTCTAAAGCTTACTTTCTCATCTCGGAAAAAGGGTCAATTTGCCATCTCAACTCAAAAAAAGATTCAAGGCAGTCGAACTACATAGAACTTGAATTCTCCCTCGTGAGATACGTAGGCAGTCTTTCAAGACTCGGTCCCCATTTTTGAGAAATTTTATCTTCTTTAAACTCTTACAAAGAAATTATAGTTTCATATCAATTGAAAATCATAAGTATGTTAATGAAAGATACAATCGACTTTGTCTCGACTCGAGTCAACATTTCTGATTCACTAAGATCAAAATCAAATAGACAACTTCATGTCTATTTAGTCATTTCTCTAAATACGTCTACTTTATCTTCAAATGGACCAACTTTTATGTGTTTGTGGTCATATGTGTGATATTTTCTATTATTTATCATCTACATAGACTAACACAATTATCTTTTGAGTCATTTTTCTTTGTCAGGTACTTAGAACTGATCTGTGTTGATAAGTTGGTTGTTCATCCGTATTTCACAAGATCTAAGGCCCCCAAAGATTCCTTCCCCGATCAAAGTTTGCAAAAAGGAAAGGCAACAATGAGTGATAACAATGAAGAAATTATCCTGATTGATGTTGTCGTGGTTCAGCTCGCCGCCGCTGATAAAAAATGAATTAATTATGCAGTTGATGCAACAGATTGCCGAAATAAGGATCGAAATGCAAAGAAGGCAAGATTTGTCTAATCCAATTTTCGTTTTCAACCCTCTAGGAGATAGAAGACCTCCACTCAACTTTCCTCCACCAATCGCGTACCAAGTTCATAGGCCGCCCTCTAACCCCGCTCAAAATCCCCCAATCATTGATCTAACCGCCCCAAATCCCCATCATGCCTCTGTCTTTTACCAAACGCCACCTCCTCCTCAAGGTACTAACCCCCAAACCTTCCCTCCTCATCAAAATGTCAAACCGCAAGCTTACTCTCACCCTCAAAATCAAAATGTTAACAATCCCCAAGCCTTTCCCCATCACCAAAATCAACATACCGACCCCCAGACTTTCCCCAAAAATTACCAAGCCACTCAAAATACCCAGAATTCCTCAATTGCTCTGCCATTGCCTTAAAAGACTACTTTCCAAATTTCAATTTCAAATGAACCTTATGCCAACTGTTTCGAGATTGATCACTATGAGGAACAAGAGAGAGAATGGAGGTCAAAGGAAGAGGTAGACAAGCTGAATATGAAAGAAGAGATCAGGAAAGCCATGAAGGAGTTGCATTGTATTTCTGAAGTCAATGGATTGAGTTGTGAGGATTTGTGCATCCATTCGAATCTGGACCTCCGAAAAGGGTTTAAAGTTCCAAAAATTGACACTTTTGAAGGAATAGGGAATCCCTTGGTGTACCAGAGAGCCTACTGTGACCAGCCCGGGGGAGTCGGAAGGAATGAAGCCTTATTAATGCGGCTTTTTAGCCGAAGTTTGAATGGAGAAGCCTTGGAATGGTTTACTTCCCATGAGATAAAACAGTGGTCTAGCTGGAATACACTAGCAAAAGATTTTGTCGATCGGTTCGCCTATAATGTGGAGATCGTTATTCTCTGGAGAGAATTAAGCGGAAATCCTCTGAAAGCTATCATGAATATGCATATAGGTGGAGAAAAGAGGCATCCCGGGTTCGACCTCCTATGTTTGAGAAAGCAGATCGTTGAAGTGTTCAAACGCATTCAAGAGCCAGAGTATTATAACAGGATAATGTTGCTCATTGGAGCAAAATTTGCGGAGATAGTCAAGGTGGGTGCGGCTATCCAAGATAGGATTAAAACCGAAAAGATTTCTTGCATTGCCGCCCCAATCGAATCTTTAGGATTGTCGAAAAAGAAGAGAGAGGATGTGTCTTCTATTTCCTACGCATCTAGTGGAAAAAGACACTTCAGAAAATCCTCACTTTACATAGGTTATCCTCGAGCTCCACAAAATTCATATCTAGTTTGTTATACCCAATCGAGTGATCAAACTCCACCACCGAGTTACAAAATTTTACCTCATAACCACCAAACTCCACTAGCAAGTTATCAAATTCCAACTATTGTTTACCAAACTCCACCTCCACATTACCAAAATACCCATCCATATTACCAAGCTCAATCAATTAATTGTTCAAATATCCAATCAAGTTACCAAATTCCACCCCCGCACTACCAAAATACCCCCCATGCTATCGAGCTCCACAATACCCAAATTTCAAAACACCCCTCCTAGCTACCGAGCTCCACAATACCCAAATTTCCAAACGCAAGTACCAACTCACCAAAATCCTCCAAACTACCGTCAAATACCTTCACATCCAGGAAATAATTACAATCATCCTCGCCCAAATCTTGAGAAGAAATCTTCTAGAGTCTTTACTCATTTGGTTGAGAGCCGAACACAAGTTTTTGAAAGATTGAAATCAGCTAGCCTGCCACAGACAATTGATCCAAAAAATATCAATGTCAACTCTAAGCTTTATCGACCCGATCTTCATTGTGCTTACCATTCAGGAGGTGCTGGGCATATTACTGCAGATTGTATCAACTTGAAGCATAAAATTTAAAACTTGATAGATCAAAAGATCGTCACTCTTGAGACTGTCACTCCTAATATAAATAGTAACCCCATGCTGAATCATAGAGGGGTGACTATTAATATGGTTGAAGTCGAAGAAGATTTGAATGTGGAGAAAGTAATAATCTTAGTCAACCTTGAAAAGTTTGAGAAAATTGTAGTCCCTCCAATCAAAATAGATAAATTCAAATTTGTGATCATGCCACCTCATCAAGCTTTTGCTTTGGTGCCAAAAGAGGGTCAGAACAAGCAGAAGATCGATCAAGTTTTTCCAAAATCATTGTCTCACTTATGTCAGTCTTTTTCGATGCAAAATGGTCAAGGGGAAGGAATCGAAAATTGGTTCAAAGAATGTGATATTGTGCTTGAAGAGATGATTGAGACACCAGTCATACTAGACAGCGAGCCAAAGGAGCAAATGCCTAACTGGTCATCCACTTCGCTCTTGATTCCCCGCTCGTCTTGGTAGACATAGACAATTTTATATGTTGATTCTAAAAAATTGGTGGTGTTTCGAATGAGGCTCGAGATCCATCATTTACTCAATTTTTACCTCACTATGCTTTAATCTCCCTCCTGATGTTTTGAAAAGGCAAAATGATTTATCGTCATGGAAGAAGTTCTTATTTTCTTATTTCTAACAAAAATCTCTCTTATTGCGAAAATTTGCTTTACTTGTTTTATATTTATCTAACAGCATCTGTCTATGATTTCAGTGAAAATATTTTCAAATTTGTCAATATCATGTCACGTCACAAGCTGGAGGAACAAAATAGGGTAGATGCGGAGGAATTTGAGGACTACAATGAGAAGATCATGGTACCTAAACACCTGGTTGAGAAATTCAGACAGTTCGAAAGTCACGATAAGCTGAATTCAGAATATATCAGAATAGTGAATCAGGAAAAGGATAAACGCATCAGAGAAATCAAAATTGGTGTCTATTTGACAAAGTTCTCCAGAAAAAGCTATAGGAAACACCAAAGTTCCAAACCAATGACGTTCATTTAAATTTGGCGTGACATGACACTTGGCAGTGACCTTTTTCAATTACAGCTTTTTGAAAACTTTTTTCTTAAAGATTTTATCTATATGTTTCAAATATTTTTGCATAAAAAGTTTTGTCTTATCTATCGAGAAGCAAGAGATCAGAGCGATCAACTGAAGATAGCAAGACAAGGATTAAGTGATTAAAGAAGTCAACAGAGATTAGTTTGTTTTAAAAACTGACATATTTTCTATGGATACAGGTCAATAAGATTGCCTCAAGTTCATAATATTTCTCCATTAAACGAATATGGAGAAGTCAAAAGGGCGATGAGCTCCCCACAATTGACAACATTTATGTGGATGCAGGAAAGTCATTTAAGTTTTTTAGGAGAAAAAGAAAGAGTGTAGAATACGAAAAACAACACCTCGTTTAAATTCCCAACAAAACATAAGTCACAACGAAAACAAAGTGTTCAAAATGGGACAAGTGAAAGCATCACTTTCAACATATAAAAGCATCTTCGATGACACGAGATTACATTTTTCAGCATCAAGAACGTTTGAAGACTATTCACAAATCTCATTGATATCAAGCACGGTAATGTGAACTACCATGAGGAACATCGTCTTTACCACCCGGTTGGACATTTCTAGAGTATTATCAAATGAGATAATACCATCACCTAAAGGGACATCATCGTCATTCTATCAATGGAATATCCTCACCCTACCAACAGATGTTCATTTTCATTAACACCATCCTACCGAAAGATCTTAATTATCATTATCCTAACAACGGATCATCGACATTATCCTACCAATGGATCATCAACATTATCCTACCATGGATCAACATTATCCTACCGACGGGTCTTCTTCATCCTCATCATTATCCTACCGACGAATCTTTATTATCATCATCCTACCTATGAATTTTCATCAGTATTATCCTATCAATAGATCATTGCCAATCATCCTATCGATGGAGCATCATCATCATCCTATCAATAGAATGACATCATCATCCTATCAATGAGGAATCATTATCCTATCAATGGAGCATCAACATCATCATCTTATTGATGGAGCATCATCGTTATCCTATCGATAGAGTAACAACATCGTCTTATCATCATCGTCATCCTACCAATGGAGCATCAACATCATCATCCCGTTGATGGAGCATCATTATCATCATATCGATGGAGTAGCAACATCATCATATCATTATCATCATCTTACCAATGAAGAATCATCATCATTATTTTCATTTGCAAGAACGTCATCAAGAGAGCCATCAACATATTACATCGTGTATATTTTATTATTTCGATATCAAAGGAAGAGTACATTCGAAGAATTATATTGCAAATATGAGATACAAGTTTTATTGGTGTAACGTCAAGATGAAGGAACTGACGTCAAATGTTCAAGGAGAGCGACTAAGTGTCAACATGGTAAAAGTCGATATCTCTCCATTTGAATTACATTTTTTATGCTAATGAGTTTTATCTCAGTCTTTGTCGAGAGCATCCAAGAGGATGAATTCTCAAGTCAAACCACAGGTGCGGACGACATCAATAAGGATGTAGCACAACGTGGAACTTTTTCTTAGCAGCGAACTGGGACATAGTCTGAAGAGCAGTGACAAACTCTTAGGGTGCGAGCTGAGGAGTGATTTCCACCACAATCAAACCATACCCCTATCAAAAGGCATGTCGGTTTTTCTTTAGGTTTATTGGCCTCAGTTTCGCATCTACAAAAAATTGATTTTCACCGGAGGCAACTTTTCAATCTAAGTGACAATGCACCAAGAGCTTTGGAAATTATGTTCGTGGAAGTTCTTACTTATGGATGTGAAGAGCTCCACATTCATGGTTGAGAGGCTGCAAACCTCTTTTTCATACTCGACTTATTTGTCACTCCTCCAGAACTAAAGGTTATCTAGTATAATAGATTTCCTTTTCAATCGATCAAGTCGAACTACAAATGCCATGATTCCTTAGGTTGAAGAGTATGTAGGTAGAATCAATGTTGAAACCTCGACTGTATTCTGACATTCACTCTTAAATTTGATTTTTGAACATTTCAGTCCCTTCATAATTCGGTGTCGGGATAACTTCTTAAATTCTTTCAAAATCGTGCGTCAAATCAAGCGTATTGAACTATAAATGACCTGAATTCTCATATAGCTAAGGTATGTAGGAAACCCATTTTCGGGGTTCGGCCGTAATTTCTAAAGTCCGTACCGAAACCCCTCTTTCAGAAAGGATGCAGATATGGTCGGTCAAAATTGGATTTGTCAATTTCATTTTCCTCGAATTTCTTTCATCAATTCAAGTCAAACGGGGGACAGTTGTTGACACTCAATTTTGACCCTTCCCGATAATAATTAATTTCCAAGCTTCTTAATTTTTTGAATGATTTAGAATAATTAGCTTTATATAATTCAAATTAGTTTCGAGGTTATTTTAAGTAATTTCAATCGATCTTTGTAGTATTTTGAATAATAACTATATTTCATATAATTATATATGTATTTACTATGTCTTACAAAAATTTTGAAAATCGTAGCAAAAGAGTTGTACATTGATTAAAATAAGTATTTTACTAATTTAGTTTTAGTTTGGATTATAGTTTAATTTTTGAATTAATTAGTTTGTATTTAGATTAATTATTTTTATAAGTAAGTTAATTATTTCATTTCGTTAAGATTAAGAAGCTCATTAAATTAATTTATATTAATTCATCTTATTTAGTTATTAGCCAAATTCCCTAAACCCATTTGTGATAAACTAAAATTGGGCCCTATTTGTAAATTTCAGCAGCCCATTCCCAACCAATTCCAATTCATCAGCCCATTCTCTTTGCCTCCCATTTTTCAGACCCAATCCAATACCTTCTCAACATACACAACAATACAATAACATACGTAATTCTCATCCCAATCCAACATACAACACCAATACCCAGCCCACTCCTTTATTCTTAACCCGACCCACTATCAATTTTCAATACAACAGCATACCAAATTAGCCCATTCCAGTAGAACGTACAACAGTCCAAAGTAGCAACATAGACGGCGTGAAGTAGACGGAAATCGCAGGAGCAGTACGCTAGCGCCTTTGTCGTCTTCTTTATTTGCCTCTAATATGGAAAAATGAGGTAAGAATGCCTCACAAGTCTCCAATTAAAAAAAGGGACTTCTCATATATTTTAGTAAAATTTTAGGTATTTTGAGGTAAAAAATATGGGATAAAAGTATAAAAGTTAAAAGTTTGGGGCTGTTGAGGAAAGATTTTTTAATTTCATTAATATTAATTATATATTTGTCACTTCTACCTAATATTTAAAACTTGGAGGACTCCTACCTAATTAACAAACTACTTTGTCACTTTTAATACACTATCCCCGCCCCAAGGATGATGGAGCCGATCCAGCTCGTCCATCTCCCCTTTTCTCTTTCGAAATGGGGCAAAATTTCAAAAAATGGTGTTTGTCCGAATTGGTGAAAGAGTTATGGATTTTGAATTTGGGGTGGGTCTTATCCTATCCGAATTCTATTCATTTCCCCTCCCCCAATTTGGAATCCTAATTTTTCCCATATAAATACTTCATCTTCTTCACTATGAAAGCGCCAGAAATTTTGAGTTAGAGAAAACATTAGGGAAAATAGTTGGGAAAATTTTGGGAAAACAGGCGATAATTTACAGTAATAGTCGTGGAGAAATATACCTAAAATACATACTTTTCTTTTCCTTGATTCGAGAGTTGCTAGGGATTCATAAGAGCTTCCTGAAATTTGAAGTTGGTGTTGAGTTTGCTCCAAGCTCGTAGTTGTCCCTGTTTGCTACACTCTGAAAGGTAACCCCTGATTTCAGTTCGTGTTTTGGTTATGTTCAATATGCTGGAATGCTAATTGTTGAGCTGTTTGAATGATAGAAATTCAGGTTGAATCATTTTTTTTGTTTGATTTCAAGTCAGTATTAGAGCTTTCTGTTTAGTCAATCGATTTTTCAGTTCATTCCTTGCTCATGTAAACTCGGTTTGCTTCATCGAATATGGTCTGTTTCCTTCTAGATATTGATAAAAGTTGAGGTTCTTCGTCCCCTTTTGCCTACTGTTTCATCTTTTTGTTTCGATTGTGACTTGAATATGTGTATAGATGTTGGAAGGCTGTTTTTTCGATTATTGTTACTCTTGTTGTCTTAACTTTCTTGGTGTAGCTCTGATTATTTTTCAAAGTATCATATTATTAAGTCCTAACTTGTTTTTATTCGTCATAAATCTATGATAAAGATTTAGTGTTTGATGTCATTTCTTTATTCTGTCGCCTCAAGTTAAGATGAACGAATCAAGACGTTTATATTTTGAGTTCATTTTAGTGTCTTTATATTTGCTATTTTGGGATTTTTAGTTGATTGTTTTAACCCTTCTGATCTGGAATTTTGCTTTCTATCTATGTGAGAGTTGGACAGACTTATATCTTGTATGTGACAAATTGGTTGAGTTTCCTGGTTTGTCTAAATAGATATATCTCCATGATACCGTAGTGCCTCGTTCCTATATGTGTTTGTTAAACATGAGTTGTGTTTTTTCTTTGTTTTTAGTAGTTTCGGTCAGTCAAGTCTTACTTTAAAAGATTGTTGTCTAAAGTTCGAACTCTAACTCGTTTCTTTCTTAGATGAGTGCTCTTGTTAAACTAGTTAGCGTCATCATGAGCACATTCTTTGTCTTCAAAGCTACCTGATAGTAGCGCTTCTCTTCATATGACAACTTGTTTGTTTGAGTTAAGATGTCGCTGGCATGTTAAATTTTGATAAAGGGGTTCAGTCCGTTAACTCATGTTTAAATCAGTAAGCCATTGTTAAACGCATATTTGCTAGGCTGTTGTCCATTTTCTTCCTTCCCTCTCCATCATGTATTCAAGTTTTATGCTATCTGGATATTGGTCGTATTGTTGAATATAGTTCTTTTGACTTTTGTTTAGTATAAAGTATCGACATTAAATGTCATTTTGCTATTTTGTTTCATCCTTCTGTTAAGTTGGAAGTTGTTGCTGAACAGGGATATCATCCATATGTGTGTTAGTTTGGACTCCTTACTTCATAATTATTGATTGTTGCGAATTGTTGATTCCTTTTTTCAAGGGTTACCCATTTATGGAAATTAATTGTTTACTGATGTTTGATTGATGCAATTTGTTAAGAATTTTTATCATTATTAAATTCATCAGATGTTACATAGTTTCGTTTGACTATATTAGGATGTTGTCATTTTTAAAATATTAATCCTTTTTCCCTTTGTTTGTTCACATGTGAAATCTGTCCGAGTTCGCCACAAATTCACTTTTTTTTTCTTACATTTCGAGAGAGCCATAAAGGCTCAAATTCCTTTATCGAGTCAACCGGCCATTGAAAACCGACATACAAGTCCCGGAGTTGAAAGAATATGCGGCAGAGCAGAAAGTTAAGAAGATTGGGCCAAAGGCCCACTCTTAATTCCAAAACAAATTGTATTTTGTTATTTTGGATCTAAGCTCACTTATTTGCTATACTTGTTAGTTCTTAGGACAGGTGAAAGAATTGGGTCTAAGGTGCAAAGATAAGATAAAATATATTTCTTTTTATGTTAGATTAGGACAGGTACATATGATTCAAATGGACCAAAGACCCAAAACGAAAATGGGCCCAAATATTGGCCCAGGCGGACATGAAAATCAGATTTGGGCCCAAGTCTCTTTCCCCCTTTGCTTTTATTGTGTTTATTTATTTATCAATATTTGCTACTTAATCTTAAGGTTTTAAAAATTCAAAATCCCTGAAAGACACCATTTTGATCTAACACTTTAATTGAATCAGTCACTTTTAACTAAACTTAAAGAATAATTTTGCAAAATATCTCACTTAGATAGTAGTTCCATACTTACCCTTGTCCCCTTTAAAATGGTTCTAATCTAAAAATTGTTTAAATCAAATTAAGTCAAATTTTTAGCCAAATGATTAATTGCCGGATAATCGCATTAGCGGGTGTTCTAGATGCTTTAAAACCCTTCCTAGAATACTAATAAGAACTCCGAATCCCTTTTAAGTTTTCATTAGATTTTCTGTTTTAATCTTTTGAAAACAACAGTTTTCTTAATTTTACCTTTAAAATTAAGTGGCGACTCTTAAAACCAATCTAATTATATTTTCTTAATAAAACAATTGGAATGAATATTTTTTTGTATTCAGAGTACTTCTTTTCTCTTTTTCGTCTGTCAAAAGAATATTTTTCCATTTGTTCATCATTATTAATAAATAAATAAGATTGTGAAAGTAATCGTGCCAAAGAAAAATTAAAACACGATCCTTATATTTAGGGTAAATTTTAAAGTAGTTCTTAAATATTCTACTCTGATCCTATACGTGATTTTGGTCCTTTTGATCTTCATAAAATATTACAAGCTTTGTTTATTAGAATCTTTTATATGTATTTTTTTTTATTTAGTGTCTGATATCAACAAAAGAAATACTTTTTATTAATAGTAGCTAATTCAAAGACGTACACCAAAAAGATTATTTTTCTCATTGTGAAAGAAGTTAGTCAAAATCAATGTCAAGAAATTGTCTCTGACAGTGACCCAAATAATGTGCTTCATGAGAATATCTACTATAGTAAAGTCTATATTTAAAAATAATTAAGTAAATAAAGATATATTATCACTTATAATTACTTACTACAAATATATTAAGAATTAATTATGTACAAATATTTTGTGTCATTAAACAATGAAAAAATAATCGCTGCCTGATTTTTTTAATAGTAATTTTCTCTATTTCATAATCGCTGCTTTAAAATGAAATAGTCAAATAGTTTATCATAGTATATAAAAAAAAGTGAACTTCTTAGATTCGAGTTTCATCATCAATTAATATCTTTATTCATGAAAAATTTAAATTCGACGTCTGAATATGAAAAACATACTAAAGATATAATTTAATAATTTAAACTTTTAAATAAGATGATATGTTATGACTTTTAATAAGGACAAAGTTTCACTCCGAAGGATGGATAGTGTGCTTGTTGGGCTACAACATAAATTTGGTTTGAAAAGTCATTTGATAAATAAATTTGATGTGACTATTAAGGCAATAATTACACAATTAAATAGTTATATAATATAATGATTTTGATGACCTATTTATTTGTCACAGTATAACTATATGCATACTATTTTATTACATAAATATAATTGTATAATTAGATCAAAATTTAAAATAAGAGTTGATTATTAAAAATTAAATATTAATATTTAATAAACACGTGCCTTCATAAATGGAGATTAAATTACATACATAAGATAGATATTGTCTCCTGGAAATATATGAATCAATAAACCTATAATCTTAACTAATACTAGTAAACAAAATAATTCATATGTAGATTTCAAATGAATAATATTCTAATTTGATTAATCATAAAAATTGAAAGTGCATATTTTTTAAGAACATACAGTGGAATGCATATTTGACAATTTAAATAAAAAATTTAAAATAAGAGTTGATTATTAAAAAAATTAAATTAATTTTGACAGAATATGTGCCTTCATAAATAAAGTATTAGATTAGGTATCTAAGATTGATATTATATATTGAAAATATATTAATTAATGAACATGTATTTTTAACTAATATTATAAAAAGTAATTAATATATAAATTTCAAATATAAAACTAAAACGTGCATATTTTTTAACAACATCATGAAATGCATGTTTGACAAAACCGTAAATATTATAAGTATAATAAAAAGACATAAATTTTTTCTTAAACTTGTCTTGAGAAGTGAGTTACTTGTTTAGATTATCATGGCGATTCAAAAGTGAATTTTATATCACCCTCAAAGATGACGTGTAAATAAAATAAAATACAAAATAAAAAAGACGTGTTTAAGTAAAAGTAAACCCCACATACACCCCTTCATCTTCACGCCATCTTATATTTCTTCTTCTTTTTTTCTTTATCACAAGCACTCAATTTACTATGGTGTATATGAAAAAAACAATTTTTTTCATGGTAATTTTTTAAGAGAAAAACATAAAACAATATTGAGGCTCAAAATTCACTACAAAAATCTCCGAAGTTGTTTAATTAATTAGGTTTGTTGCTTGAAAAAGATTTCAACAAGACATCTAAAATTGATCAATTCTTACTACTTCCACTCCCATCATCAAATTCATCAATTTATTTATCTTTTTTATTGATTGTGAACACATGAAGTTAGAACACACTACTAAAAAAATGTCAAAAAACGACGGCCAAAAGCGACGGACTGTGTCGCTTTTTCGGTCAAAATCGACGAAAAAGCGACGCAGTCACCTCCATCGCTTTTTGGCCCGATGCTTTTCAAAAAGCGACGGACTGCGTCGCTTTTTTACTTCTTTTTTTTTTGAATTTTCTTTTAACAAAAGCGACGAACTCCATTGCTTTATTTTCATTTTCATTTTTTTTATTTCTAAAAAGAGATGCAGTCCGTCGCTTTTCTAGAAATTTTATTTTTGAAAATCCCTGAAAAGCGACGGACAAAACCATGCTGTCCGTCGCTTTTCTGAGATTTAAAAAAATAAAACCCAAAAAAGCGACGGATAAAACCACGCTGTCCGTCGCTTTTCTGGGATTTTTTTTAAAATAAAACCCAGAAAAGCGATGGACAAAACCACACTGTCCGTCGCTTTTTTCCTGCAATATTTTTGAAAGCAGAACCTAGCAGTTTCTACTGCCCACCTGCAAATACAATTCAATTCTACACTATTCAGCCCAATCAAACACACAATTATAAACAATCTAAACAAAACATAAAACAGCAAACTTAAAATAACATTAAAAAGTATCTAAATCACAAATTAAAGACTGGTAAATTCTTTCAAATTTCATTTCAAAATTACAAAAAGTTCATAAATGTATAGAGATCTAAACTAGGGAGTGGGTTCTACATAATCATCATCATCACTCTCGCCGTCGGAGTCATCGGGAGCCAAAGTAGTAGGTCGACGAGCGAGGTTCATCACTTGTTCTTTGATTTGCTGAACGGTCTCACTCATGTTTTCTTGTTCAGCTACTCTTCTCCGCTCTGAATCTGTCAGAGCCGCTGTAAGCTTAGTTATTTGAGATCACATAGCAGCAATCTGAACACCGTCAAATGCCTCGGCTTGACATGACGATCCAATTCCTTCTAAGCCTAACTGGAGTCATCTTGCATCGTTTCGAGAGCCTAGACCATATACTCTACCCATGTGTGTCCCCCTACCACTTTTTCTTTCCAAATCTGGGTGGAAAGTTCAGGTGTCAATTGGACCGAACAATCTAGATTCTCAGCGACGTACTGATGAAAGTCATTCTGCATATTAAATATAAAAATTAACATCAGTATATATACATATCATAAATATATTCACTATTAATATATATTATTCATATTAAATAACTTACAAAAGTTCGTTCGGTCCTTTTCTCTACCCACACATGATCTCATTTTCTTTCTTCCTAACATGAGTCTTCTTGAAAACCTCTGATTCAATGGGAGTGTGTCCCAATTCTTTTTTCTATAAATAAAAACTAAAATTGATAACGATATATATGAATCAACTAATTATTTATTTAAAAGTTTGAATTTGAACTTACCACCAACTAAACCACATTATTTATTTTAACTTATTTAAACAACTTAACTTTTTAACTTGAACTAGTTTAGTTTTGAATTAATTCCAACAACTAAATCCATCAACAAAACCACATTATTTAATTTAACTTATTTAAACAACTTAACAACTTTATAACTTTAACTAGTTTAGTGTTGACTTAATTTTCAACAACTAAATCACATTATTATTTTTATTTATTTAAACAACATAACAACTTTAACTAGTTTAGTTTTGACTAAATACAACAACTAAATCCACCAACTAAACCACATTATTTATTTTAACTTATTTAAACAACAAAACAACTTTAACTAGTTTAGTTTGACTTAATACAACAACTAAATTCATCAACTAAACCACATTATTTATTTTAACTTATTAAACAACTTAACAACTTTTAAACTTGAACTAGTTAGTTTTGAATTAATTCCAACAACTAAATCCATCAACAAAACCACATTATTTAAACAACTTATAAAGAACTTTAACTAGTTTAGTTTTGACTTAATACAACAACTAAATCCAACAACTAAACCACATTATTTATTTTAACTTATTTAAACAACATAACAACTTTAACTAGTTCAGTTTTGACTCAATACAACACTAAATCCACCAACTAAACCACATCAATTAATTTAACTTATTTAAACAACTTAACAACTTGAACTAGTTTAGTTTTGACTTAAATCCATCAACTAAATCCATCAACAAAACCACATTATTTAATTATAGGATCAATTAGTGTTGGTACTTATGCTTAACAAACAATCGATGGACACAAAAATATTATCATAAAATTAAAGCTAAATATCAATACTAGATGGACACAAACACATTATTGAAAACAATTGTACTTGAAGTTCAAGTTCTAAGTTAAGTTCAAATTCCAAGTTCTAAGTTCAAGTTCTAATTTCAAGTTCTAAGTTCAAAGTTCAAGTTCAAATTCTAAATTCTAAGTTCTAAGTTCAAATTCTAAGTTCAAATTTCAAGTTCTAAGTTCAAAGTTCAAGTTCAAATTCTACGTTCAAGTTCTAATTTCAAGTTCAAGTTCTAAGTTTAAGTTCAAATTCTAAGTTCAAGTTCAAGTTCAAGTTTTAGTTCTAAGTTCAAGTTCAAGTTCAAGTTCAAGTTCAAGTTTTAGTTCTCAGTTCAAGTCAAGTTCAAGTTCAAGTTCAAGTTCAAGTTCAAGTTCAAGTTCAAGTTCAAGTTCAAAGTCCTAAAATCTCAATAATAATTCAAACTAGTCCTAAATTCAAATTTCAAACTAGTCTTAAAATCACAAATTCAAACTAGCCCTAAAATCCCAAAATCTAACTAGTACTAAAATCCTAAATTCAAATTAGCTAGCTATTCCTAATCCCAAATTCAAACTATTAGTCCTAAAATCTCAATAATAATTCAAACTAGTCCTAAATTCAAAATTCAAACTAGTCTTGAAATCACAAATTCAAACTAGTCCTAAAATCCTAAAATCTAACTAGTGCTAAAATCCTAAATTCAAATTAGCTAGCTATTCCTAATCCCAAATTCAAACTATTAGTCCTAAAATCTCAATAATAATTCAAACTAGTCCTAAATTCAAAATTCAAACTAGTCTTAAAATCACAAATTGAAAGTACTCCTAGAATTCAAAAATCAAACTATAGTGCTAAAATCCCAAATTCAAACTATTAGTAATCCTAAAATCTCAATAATAATTCAAACTAACTCAAATAATACCCAAGTTCAAACAACTCCTTAAATACCCTAATTCAATCTAATCTTACAATTCCAAAATCAAACTAATTAACTCAAGAAATACCGAATTTCAAACAAATCCTAAGATACCCTAATTCAAACAAACCCCAACATTAAAATTTTAGTTTCACAATCAACAAACACAAACTAACAATCAAATAATCCCTAATTCAAACTAACCATCAAAAAACCCCAAATCATTCACTTACTAACTAACAATCAATAAAAAAAAACTAATTCAATACACTAATTAACAAATTCAATACTCAAATTGAAAGAAATTAAAAATAATATTATGAAACCCTAACCTTCAATTAAAGGAGAAGGGCAGTGGATCGAGGTTGGGGTCAGTTGGCCGGAGATGTTGTTGCTCTCCTCGCCGGCTGCTGATGTTGATTGCTTGGAGCTTGTTGGCCGGAGCAGTTGAGGGAGAGACAGAGCAGCGAACTTTCGTTGATTGGAGAGACGAGAGGGAGGCGGCGATTTGTCTCACCGTTCTCGCCGGTGAGAAGAGACAGGAGGGAGCAAGGAGAGAAGAGATGAGAAGAGGAGAGCGGTGGGAGGAGGCTAGGCTGCTTGAGGGAGAAGAAAAGAATGAGTTTTCAAAATTAGAGGATTTGGTCTTGTTTTAGGTCAAAAATTGGAAGGTTAGGTATATTTAATTTGAGCCATTGTATTAGTTAAGATGAGCGGCTAGGATTTGATCTATATGGCCAAACACATATACAACCCTTCTAACTTGTCCACATTTTTCATTTTGGCACTTTATTTTAGCCTTGTTCCATTTTAACCCTTAAACTCCATTTTTTTTTTACCATTTAAACACTTATACTAACTTTTATGATTTGTTTTTATTTATGTTCTTCAATTGCAATTTCTTATTTTAAAAAATAGATGTGTGCCTGTTAATTAAAAAAATTAAACATTCGCGAACGAACATAAAATTTCAACAATAATATTATTTTTGATATTTCTCTGTATTTTTTGCCTGAAAATAAATTGCGAAAGTTCTTTGATTTTCTTTCTTAAACATTCAATTAAATTAAATAACACTACTTATTTATTTTTTCTTATCATCTAGGCTATCTAAATTTAACGCAAATACTCTACTTTTAATTTTTAATATAAATCAATACGAATAAAAAAACCCATCTTCAAAAAGACTCGACTGACTTAGTTAATAACACTACTAAAAAAAGACTCTTGTTCATTGCTAATAACACTACTAAACAATGTTAAAACTCGACTGACTTTGTTAGGTTGTCAGTGATTATAAAGAAAGAAAACCAACACAATTTCGTCGGTTATTTTTCACACAAAATACATAACACTCTTAAAAAGAAATTATTATTTTTAAAAAGAATTATTTTTTGTTAATTTTTAATTTTTAAACTAAAATTAAATGACACATGTCGATTTAAAATAAAAAGTTGCAATTCAAGAATATATATAAAAATAAATAAATCATAAAAATGGTATTTCGTGTTAAAATCGAACATAAAAAATGGAGTTCAAGGGTTAAAATGGAACAAGGCTAAGATAAAGTGTCAAAATGAAAAATGTGGACAAGTTAGAGGGGCTAAAATTTAACTACACATCAACAAAAGTTTAATTTAATAAATTTAATTTATCGATCAAGTTAATTTTATAAATTTAAATTATATACCTTCTAATTATATAAATTAATTTATTGATCAACAAAAGTTTATCAATATCAAATTTAATATATAAATCTCCTTGAATTGATCATCGGTATTTCTTTAATTGATAATGTATTTCATATCTGAACCACTGGTATATAAGACTAGATTTGTTAAACTACTCGAGGAATATATATATAATTAATCAACGTATTTCATACTCCGATGAAGTATCCTTTACATGTCATCATAATTAGGAGGCGATCACTACACTTGACAACCATTCAAGATCGAACGTATATAATAATACTATCTTGCATTTCATACTGGAATGGATTATATGTTAGCTCTTCACCTCGACTACATCATGACATGAGATATTAAGTTCATGATTAGACGACGGACTGATAAGATTTGTACATTACTCTATAAATAAAAGTATAATTATCTCCTAATTCATATCAACGTAGTTTCATACTCTAAATATGGATTATAGATATTTATTTATTTATTTCACGAATTCTAACATTTTATTTGTAAAAGTATATAAAATTGTTCACACTTTTTGAACAATTAATCGTAGGTGTAAAATGAAATTTTAATATTATGCACAATAGCAAAATTATGATTAATAGAAATATTTTAAACATACCGACCTCCGGATGTCGCTTTTATTAAAAGTAATTAGATATAATAAAAAATACCGACCTCATGAGGTCGGTATCACATTAAATTTTAAGATAAATAAAAAGTAATCATGTTAATTAAATAATATTGACATCGGGAGGTCGGTATGTTTAAAATATTTCTATTAATCATAATTTTGCTATTGTGCATAATATTAAAATTTCATTTTACACCTACGATTAATTGTTCAAAAAGTGTAACAATTTTGTATACTTCGATAAATAAAAAGTTAGAATTCGTGGAATAAATAAAAAAATATCTATAATCCATATTTAGAGTATGAAACTACGTTGATATGAATTAGGAGATAATTATACTTATATTTATAGAGTAATGTACAAATCCTATCAGTCCGTCGAAAAGCGACGGACGGCGTGACTTTTTTTAAATTAATAAATAATTATTTTTAATAAAAAGCGACGGACTGCGTCACTATCTATATAAAATAATTAATTAGCAAAAATCTGCGAAAAAATCGACGGACTAAGCGATGCCGTCCGTCGCTTTTAAAAAAAATATTTTAATTAAAAAGTGACGGACTAAGAGACGCTATCCGTCGCTTTTTAAAAATGTTTGACTAGATATTTTGACCAAAAAGCGACGGACTAAGAGATGTCGTCCGTCGCTTTTTTAAAAACTAATTAATAAAATAAAGTAAATTAAAACGACGGACAACGTGGTTATTGTTTAATTTATAAATAATTATTCCGTAAAAAAAACGACTGACTAAGAGATGCAGTCCGTCACTTTTTGTAAAATAATTTTAAAAATAATTATTTTAATTAAAAAGCGACAGACGGCATCTCTTAGTCCGTCGCTTTTTTGGAGCGACGCTGTCCGTTGCTTTTTCTTCCGTCGTTTTTTAGCAGTTTTTTTAGTAGTGACATTTCCATACCTTTCCTTTTCTTTGTAAAAAGTTTTTGAATTTTGCACAAAATCCAATCTTTTAATGTGCGTATTTTCATAGATCTTTCTTCTCTCTTAAGAAAATCATTTCTAAAATTTCTACAAAATTAGTGATAGTAAATCGAGTACTAAATTGTCAATTGTTCGACTAAGATCTTTGTAAATAAATGTTGATAATTGTTCTTTGAGTGTCGGATGGTGAAATAGGTGGTTATGTTTGGTGACCTTAATAGCGTGTCGGGCAATAAGATGGTGATGGTATTGAATTTTTGGATGGAGGTTATAAAAAATTAAATTGAATGAAGTTATTGCTTGACTTTACTAATATATGTATCAATAAAAACAAAAATGATTGAGAAAAAATAAAATAAATAAATTACACGGGTAAACTTGCAAAGATCTGACAGATGCGTGTAAATCACATTAGATTATGTGACTAACTTAGTACATTTGGGGTGATATAATAGGTTGCTAAATTAATTTGAGTGTGAAATCAACTTTTTAAAACAAGTTCAGAGTTATCAAAAGAAAAGAAAAAAAAAGTTCAGAGTTGGATATTTTGCCTTTTCGCTATAATTAGTATAAGTCATTTTGAATTTAAAAAAATAAAAATAAATATACACCATAAAATTCTTTTAATATTTGAGAAAGAGATAATCTATCAATTTTAATTAAAGAATAAATGGTATATAGTGTTAAAATATAAGTTAATATTACTAAAGCAAATAGATTAAAACAAAAAAAATATACTATAAATTCATAATGTAAAATCATGATTTTATTTTCGTAAAACATTAACTTTTAATCAAATTTTAAAATTAAATATCTTGTTTCTCATGATGCACATTATTCTGGTCATTGTCAGCTATAGTTTCTTGACATTAATAATCTTCTACGTCTTTCATATTTATAGTATGCCTTCTCTTTTCCTAATGTAATAAAGATGTTTTTTTACAGCTATTGTCAACCGTATATTTTTGAGTTGTTTAAGTAATTCGTACATTAAATAAATTTTGTTTCCATCCAACGACATAAAAAACTAAAAAAGAAAATCATTTACCATGCATCTCCAGGATACTATTCTCAAGGAAATTAGGGGTCAGGGTGATTATCATATGGTTTGATTTGATTTTTATATTTAATAATTCGTGTATTTATTATTAATTTTTATATGTGCTAAATCTCTACAGAATCAATAAGATATTAATTAATTTTATATTTGACTTAATGATTATTCATTGATTATCGATTATCTAATATAGAAATAAAATCAGTGGAGGAGTAAATTTTTTTTATTATATATATATAGACAATGACAATAGTAATTGGAGTGATCAGTAGCAAATGATGATAGATGTTTTGAAGCAAATTAAAGTAATTTAGAGTGGGAGAGGAGACAGGGGACAAGTAAAATGGGTTAACATATTATTGATTAATTCGATAAAAAAAAATTAGACAATTCGTTCTTAAATTGATAATTCATTATTTATAAGAATTTAGACAAATGGATTAACATATAAAATTTCGAGAGATGCTAAACAGCCAAAAAAATTTGGCCAGAATTTTGAAAAGACAGTTATAACCCTTTTTCTTCAAATTAAGGCTTGCTCTTTTCTAGTAAATTGTATAAAGCATTTATTATTTTGATAAGATTAATGTTTTGAATCCCACCTAATAAAATATTTAACAGTTTTGTTTCTTCGTCAAATTCATTTTTCTTCTCGTTTTTCGTCATTCTACTTCTTTAACTTACCTTTTATTTAATTCTCCCGGCTCTTTTTAAAAAAAATTAAAAATGTGGAGTAAATTAAAAAAGAAACTAACAAAAATAAATATCTATTTTATGTCTCCAATAAAGCAACTCTATAAGATAACAGAAAAAACACTGTTTTTGAGATATAAATTCATATTTTTTTGTATATAAATAATTAATATATAAAAAAAATTATATTATAATTTAATTTTAAAATAACACACTTACGCTTCATGTAGTGTGAAAATTCTATACTTACACTTTCAATGAGTTTATCTATAACTAAATATATTAAAATAAATTATTAAACGATAAACTAAAATTATAAATATATAGTTTTTGTGAAATTATTCTAACAAAATTTTAAAATGGAAATAAAATTTTCATTCATGCATTTGATTTAAAAATAATTAATATTTTTTTAAAATGTTAAGTGATACAAATTAGTTAATAAGATATATCAACGGTTAGTAATAACTTTCTTTTAATTTAAATACGTACATTATTTATAATTTTATTTAAATGTAATATTTATTATATATAATTTCTTTTTATTTATTTTCTTGCTTTAAAATTATGTATATATAATTAGTTAGATAGAATTTCATTTACGCAGAACATTTATTCTATACAATGTTTATATTTTTTTTAGGAAATTAGAAATAACATTATTGGTGGAAAAAATTGTATGATTTTTATAATATAGAAGATGTGAACGTTTGATTTCAAAATATAGAGGGTCTATTTTTAATTGAACATATATAGTATACAAATGTTTAGTGTAATTAATTAGGATTGATACTTATAAGTTATAATATGAATCTTATGATTTTTATAATATATTGATCTCTATAAAGTGTTTTGAGTTTTGATTGTTTTTATTGTAATATTTTTATATTATATTAAAAAATAGTAATATATAATTTAAATTTTTTTAAACACAATAATTCGTTAAATTATTTAATTAGAGCTCATATTAATAACAAGTATCAATAATAATTTATAAGTTATCAAGTCGATATAATATAGAGGAGCAAAACTGTAACATTAATGTGTAAACACTCTCTTAGCTTGTTTTTTTTTTTTTTTTGAAATACTCTTAGCTTGTTATTAACTAGGGATATCACTTAATTATTTAAACATGTAGTTTAATTTTTTAAAACATAATTAGCAAATATGCAAAACTATAACATTATGTGTAACTATCTTCGGTTATTGTTAAATAGAATCGTCGCTTATGGACCATATGATTTTAAGTATTTCTATAATGTGTCAATGTATACTAATGTTAAAGTACTTTGAGTTTTGATTGTCATTTTTGAAATATTTTCAAATTATATTTTTATTTTTTATGCATAGCTTAATTTTTTTTAACATACTAATAATTACTACAATTACCTAATTAGAGCTCATATTAGTAACAAATATAAGTAATGATTCTCAAACCATCAAACTGACATAACACAGGGGCACAAGACTACAATATTTGGCTCTTTTGGTTTGTTATCTAGGGTTGTACATATGAACTAGAGTGTTTTGAGTATTCACTGTTATTATTAAACTATTTTACATATATTTAAAAAATTATGTAAAATGTAATTTAAATTTATTTATATAATAAATACAAAAAAAATTACTTAATTATAAAAATTCATAATCAGTTTCAAAAAAATATTAGTTTGAGGGAAAAATAATATTAATATTATGACTATAACTATGTAAACTTAATATTTTAACATATCATTTAATAACAAACATTTTTTTTTATAAAACAACAAATAATACCAATAAAGAAAAATATATATGTTATGAAACTTTGATAGTTCATGCTTAACAAATTTGTGTTGTCATTATCATCGGAGAACTATGAAGATGTTTTTCGTTCAATTTCTTTTATAAAAGTTTATTTTGAAATCATAAAGAACTTTCTATATCCTTTCCGTGTTATTATAATTTTTCAATGAAGTGCCATCAACATTTTTATCCAAAAAATATTTGTATACGTCTCTAGTACCAAAATATAAAAAAATATTAATTTTAATGAGTCTTTATTTGTGTATGATATGATTCATATAAGATTGAGGATATGAAGACAATCACATAATAAGAGAAACATTATTATAGTTTCAATTTTCTTCATATTTCGCTCACATACATTCTAAGTATAATCAAATAAAGTATATTTTTATTATTTAACTTCTTTCTAGAAATCGATGTGTAACATCAACTTCTTGAAATAAATAGGAGTAATTGTTTTGCCAACTCGGTAGATTTCAGATTTTTAATTTTGAGTATTATAGATATAAATTTTTAATATTTAAATTTAGATATAATTTATCTTTTCAAGATTAGAAATTATAAACTAAACTAGATCATCTACACTTTACTCCTCTTTTATACTTTTTAAATTTTCTCTTTTTATCATTAAGAAATAAGAAATGGAAAATAAATAAACAAAAAAGAATAAGTAAAAAGGAGGAATTTTTGAAACTGAAAAAGAGATATATTTTTTACTACTTTTTTTATTATTTAGTTTTTTATTACTACGCTTACATTTTTAATTTTTTTTAAAACAATTTTTTTTTTTTTAGATCTTGAAAATTTCAAGAGAGAAGAGTGGGTAAAACTTATGTTTTCTTTGGTGGATTTTGTGGTTCATTTTTAATGTATAACTATGAAATCATAAATAATTAATCTCATCAATCATTTTCAATGCATTGGAAACATAATTGAAGAATATATTCAATATTTGAGTTAAAGGGCAAAAATGTCCAAAAACAAACTAGTTTATAGTGTGAACATGTCCTTTTACCATTCTAGCCAAATTTTTCTAATCAAAAAGATTTTTCCTAAAATTTCCGACTATCTTTTTTTTTTTTTTTTTTTTTTTTCTGTTTAAGAATTGTCTCTTTCAAATCATTAATTCGATAATCCAACCCAATAAATACATCTAAATTATATTATCAATTATAATTTAATTTTAACCGCGCCTAATGAAAATCATTCTATCAAATATTATAAAATGCACGCACGTTAAAAATGAATTTTGTTAAGTAATAAGTTTAGGTAGTCGGAAAAAACAATCAGCAAGTTGGTTGGTGTTTCTTACCAATGCATTAATAAAGTGATGAAATCCACCTATATTATATGATTTTCGTTATTCTATTGTCAAATAATATGTAATTTGGAACTTACTTTTCCCCTCTACAAATTCAAACTATTCAATAAGTAGCTTATTTACGAATTCGGCTCCTCTCCATTTTTCTTCCCTCCATTTTTCACAAGTTCTTACTTGGATGTGAGACACATGGCATAGATAAAAATCAATGGCTAAAATTTAGATGAAAATAATATTCTAATTATGATTTATATAATTAATATTTCATAAGAAAAATAATAATACCATAATCATAAGTCATAACAATATAATATCTTGTCCATAAATAAATTATAAAAACTGTTCTCTTTTCTAAATTTTTTTCCTATGAGTATTTATCTTCCATTTGTTTTTTAAAATAAAAATAAAAATGAGTAGGTCTTAGAAAGCAACTTTGAACTTTCTCTTTGAAATTAGTGTACATATAATTAATAGAAAAAAATACTCGCAGGGAAAAAATAATTAGAAAAAGAGAAATTATTTTATAATATATTTATGGACAAAAACAGAAGATAATACTAGTAAGAAAAAAAAAATATTTATGGACAAGATAATATATTATTATGATTGTGGTCTTGACATTTTTCTTATGAAGTATTAATTATCTAAATCATAATTAAAATCTTCTGTTTATTCAATTAAATCTTAACCATTAGTTTTTACTTATGTCATGTGTCTCATATCCAAGCAAGAACTTGAGAAAAATGAAGGGAAGGAAAATGGAGAGGATCCGAATCCCTTATTTACACATAAATAAAAATACAAAGCTCTATCATCTACTTGAAGTTTTGTATTAAAACAAATTAGAAACATAAATTAAGGAAGGATAAATTAATACCTAAGCGCTGATACTCACGATTTCCCACTCGATGTTCAATACTCATAATGGGGCTCAATTAAATCTGGATACCCGCCGAGAAGTCCCACAAAGTGACTCTATTTCTAGAGGGACTCAAACCCGAAACCTCTGATTAAAGATGGAGAAGTAATTACCCCTCCGCCACAACCTTGCTGGTAAAACAGACCGAGTTGAAGTTTTGCAAGTTAAAACTTGATGCAATTTAATTCTATATTTGAAGTTTGAAGTTAATACTCCCTATATATTATTTCAAATATGCCAAAATGTTCTTCATATGGCCAAACAGCGAAATGCTAATGGTGGTAGTAGTTCAGAAATTCAATATGGAAATCATTATTTTATTAGTACTATTTTTAATGCTTTCTTGGTTAAATCATTTATTACTGGACTATGACAATAATTCACAAAAATAAAATAAAAAATTAAAATCAAAACGTGTTTCATGCATGAAAATTGAAAAACCTTAAGAGATCAACGAAGTTGCTTCCCTATAAATTCATGGGCTTAATGTAGTTCACATACCAAGAAAAAACTAAGAGTAACAAAAAGAAAAAAAAAAAATGTCTAGCATGGCTGAGAAATGGGAGGAACTTAGTGGGAAAAAAAATTGGGATGGGTTATTAAACCCCTTGGATGTTGATCTACGTAAATATATCATTCAATATGGAGAAAAAGCTGAAGTGACTTACGACACCTTCATTTCTGATAAAGCATCAAAATATGCAGGAGCTAGCAGATACTCGATGGAAAATCTTTTTTCTAATGTTGGCCTTGATGCATCGAAGTATCGCGTAACCAAATATTTCTATGCTACTTCATCCATGCCATTTCCTGATACTGTCATTACGGAATCAAATTTTCCACTTCCTGATGCTTTCATTACGAAATCATTGTCAAGAGAAGCATGGAGTAAGGAGTCGAATTTTATGGGATATGTTGCTGTGGCTACTGATGAGGGTAAAGTTTCACTAGGAAGAAGGGATATTGTGATTGCTTGGAGAGGAACAATTCAGATCATGGATTCTACAACGTTTATACATCAGAAAGTGCACGATCAAAGTTTAATAAAACAAGTGCTAGAGATCAGGTATATATAATTTTGACCTTGAATTCGCACATATATTTTGATTTAATGCCATTTAATTAAAAAGTACGTTACGTATAGGTCCTTGAAGAAGTGAAGAGATTGGTAGAGGAATATAAGAATGAAGAGGTGAGCATAACTGTGACTGGGCATAGCCTAGGTGCATCCCTTGCGACTCTGAATGCAGTTGACATAGCTTACAATAAAATAAACAAGTCAAGTAATGGGAAGGAATTTCCAGTGACAGCTTTTGTATTTGCAAGTCCTAAAGTTGGAGATCTCAATTTTGTTAACGCATTTAACAAATTGAAACACCTTCACATCATGAGAATTCATAACATATTGGATATTGTTCCAAAATACCCACCTATTGGCTATCTCGACGTTGGGCAGGAAATAATAATCGACACCACAAAATCCCCTTATTTAAATCTCCCTGGAGATATCCTCACATGGCATAATTTGGAGTGTTACATGCATGGAGTTGCGGGAACTCAAGGTATAGGACTTTTAACAGGTTTTAAACTAGAGGTGGATCGTGATATCGCGCTTGTTAACAAATCTTCAGGTGCATTGAAAAGTGAGTATCTTGTCCCAGCAAATTGGTGGACTGTGAAGAACAAAGGAATGGTTCAACAAGAAGATGGAAAATGGGTTCTCAATGATCGAGAGGAGTATGACATAGTTGTGGCTGAGGTTTAATTTAATTTGGAGTTTAATGTACTTGCTATTTTAATTTTATTTCTTTAATTCCATGTAATGTTTGAATAAAGGTTATTACAAACACATCATATGCAAAAATACATATGAGTGTGTTGTAATTAAGTTGTACTTTCTGCACCTTAAGTTAAACTTGTTTTGTTAATTTTGTATACATGTTTTTAAGAAGGGCTATTTAAATGTTGTACTTCATTAAATTTCAGACCCTTTCGCACATCATTTATGACTATCGTTAAAAAGAACTCAATCAAATTTATTATTTACTCATATGTTAGATATATTTCACATGCATGATGTGATAAGGCGAGTTATAAATTTAATCGATGAATTATTTCATGTAAAGAAATGAAGAATTGAATAGACTGAAACATCTCAATCCTAAAATTGGATATTGATAAACAAGTAGTACATATCTGTTAAATGAATTTAAAACTTAAAGATAAGAATGTACGGTAATTAGTACAAGGTAGTAATTAGTTACAAAATAAAATATGAATATATAGTTCCACTGATCCATCGATCACTGACAAAAGTTGGAAGAAAGAAAATATTTTTTCTCCGAAAATGATCTTTAGCTGTAACTAACATCAAATTTACGTTTTAAGTGGCACTTAACATTTTTGTAAATATCTTTATAACCTATAACGACATTGTATCCAATTAACTAATGTCGGTAAGATTTTATCTATGTGTATTTATAATGTGTAGTTATAGTAGTGTCTTAATTATATCGTACAAGTAGATTAAGATACAATTAATAAATTAAGATCCAATATGTTAAAGTTAAACCATGTTATATCGTACAAGTAGATTAAGATACAATGCAATTAAGTAATAAATTAAGATCCAATATGTTAAAAGTTAAACCATGTAAGATAAAGACATACTATTAAACATGCACTATGCTTATTGAATAAAATAATATTTCTATGAAGATAGGTCATATTTATATAATCAATAATCAAGAATTGAATTCCTCTGTCCGTACTAATCTTTTAGATATACATATACGCACGAAAAGATAATATTTCTTCTGTTCCTAATTATTTGTTCATTTTTTCTTTTTTTAGTTATATTTGTCTATTTTGACAAATTAAGAAAGGATAAATTTTTTTTATCTATTATATCCTTAATTAATTACTTTGAAAAAGATAGAACTTCTTGAAAATCTTAAGTTTTTAATTCACTTACTTCATAATTAATAGGAGTAAAATGATAAACTCACTATGTTATTCATTGCTTTTTAAGTAGGTGTCTCAATTCAAAAATGAATAAATAATTAAAGTGTGAGAGTTTTTTTTTTTAATGTTCTTTTGTAGATTCATTGTGTCCTTTTCATACAGTCAATTATGAGAGGATGGCAAGCATTAGTAGTGATGGGATAGCTATAAATAGTGGTAGTTATTTCCTTATAAGCTTTTAATATTTCAATTTAATTTGTTGGGAATATAAAGGTATCAAGAGGACTATCACAGTCAGGTGCGAATTTCTTACCCGAATTTGGAAATTATCCTTATTCCTATTTAGGGAGTTGAGGCAAAAAATGGCTTGATGAACCGTTTGCCACGCACCAGTCACATTCACTTGCTTATCGTAGATGCAATAAGTACACAGTGTCCCACAAGTAGGCTGCTTTTTCTGGAACACATTTCGAGATAATTGTAACCATGTATATATAGAAATATATCTTCGATGTTGTCATTTCAAAATGTCTGCTTCGACCTCTCTTTCATCTCCCAAAGAGCAAAGTTGGTTTGATGAGCGCAGATGAAGAAGCGGGAGAAAGAAAACCAATAATCTCTTTCTTGTCCTTCTACTCAAGGTTAAGGGGACAAAATGTAGGACTGGTGCCAACAGTTTATCACGGAAAAAAGGACTTACTAAGTCGGGATCACTAACTAATACTAATATAATAGTCTAATATATCTAATATAATAGAAAATACTAATATAATAGAAAAGAACTGTCTTTTTTGTATACTTTCCCTGGTTTCGTTGCTACCACGGGCTTTTACGCAATCAATTGGATTAGATAAATATTCTTTCAACATAGGTCATCGAAAGGATTTCGGAGACCCACCAAAGTACGAAAGCCAGGATCTTTTAGAAAACAGATTCCTATTCAACGAGTGCATAACCGCATGGATAAGCTCACACTAACCCGTCAATTTGGGATCCAAATTAGAGATTTTCCTTGGGAGGTATTGGGAAGGATTTGGAATGGAATACTATCAATTCATAATGGACCGGACCGGAGAGGAATGGAAAGAAATGGATCGCATTGGTATTGGTTAGGCAAATATCTCACCTTTCGGTGAGAGGGGTGCCGAGATCTTGGGGCAGCGGGATCTTCCCATCATGATCGACTAAAGGGAAAGTCACAAAAGCAATATTGGTTCGAATCTAATTCATGATTCCATTTCATAATTCAATCAATCGAAGAAAAGAATGAAACATTACGAACAGACAGCCAAAGCAGACAGGGTGAGAAGATCTGACAACCAGAAGGAATCATTTTTGCTTTCTCCAACAATGAATTCGAAAGTAAGCCAAATATTATAGACATCTATCATACTCGCTGTAAGGTATGAACGGACAGCAGGGAATCGAGTGAATGACCTTAACGATCGTTTTAGAAGTAGCGCTTTACTAGCCTAACGACTCAAAGAAAGGTCGAAATCCATCCCTTTTTTAAAAACTGATTAATTAACGACCCACCAAGCAAGGGCACGATGTGCGGTAGTAGCCAGTTCAAGGAAGTGAAACTAAGACATGAAACTTCCTTTTTTTTTTTACTTTTAAGTAAGTAAGACCCTGTCCTTTTTCCCTTTCAAACCCGTCCTGTCTCCTTACTCGAGATATTTGAGATAGCTCCGTAAACTAATAACTTATAATAGACGAGCCCATTATCCTTATGTTTCGAACTTGCTTCTTGGTACAAGGGGAGGGGCGAAGAATTCTAGTTATAGTTCTTCTTCTGCCTAATCTTTAGTACCGCTTTGAGATTGAATCTTTAGAATCATGTGCCTAAGAGGGCGAGGACCTTTATTAGTCAAGCGTGCTAGCTGCAATAAAAAAATAGCGCTAACTAGAAATAGAAAGTGCTTTGAAAGGCGCCGACTACCTTCATACTGACAGCACAGCTAGGTGTTGACACTCAATTAGTAGCGCTGGCACGTCACTCGGCTCCTCGGCTCACTTCGGTTGCAAAGACTTGAAAGATTTCATTTCTCCAAGAACTTCACGGATACTATCAATATCTGAGTGAGGAGTCGTAATTGATTGGAAAGTGTCTTTCTTCACTTTAGGAGCCACTGCAATCTATTTTGATAATCCAAACCAAGATAGATATATCCTGACCAAAAAATCACCATGATCAGGCTTTGCCCTTACGTGTTTTCGTAATACCGCATGTATGATCTTGTAAATTCCACATCGGGTCAATGAAACTGGAACAGACATAGTGTCATTCTTAGAATAACACCCAGCGTAATAACGCTGAAGGGAAATAAGGTACGGAACCCCTTTCAGATTTTCTCAAAAAGATTTGTGCCAAAATAACAGATGCCAAGAAGAACAAAAGTATTTGGACACGTAATAGATCTTGAAATACTATTTCTGTATCGCCCTAACCAGATCTGCCTACATTAGGATTACTCGTTAATGGTTGATCAAATTTGATAGATTCGCCCCCGGAAACAAGAAGTTCTGGATATATCATTAGGAGGATGGGACGACGTGACGGATTGGAAAGCATTTTTACCATAGCCACTTCTACTAGTATCAGATGACCACTGGGGTAGGTTTATACGATCTCGTTTATAAGCTATTCTAAGAGCTATGCATCCCGGGATTCTCTCTATCTCAGAGTACGACTACGACTATGAAAAATTTATCGAAAGAGGAGGAAAGAGCGTAAACTCAACTCTAAAAGTTTCAGTTGCCTCCATCTCTCCGCCCTATAACGGAAAAAAAGGAGCACAACGAAAAGCCAACCTTTTTTTATTCGTTTGACGAGGGAAGACCTTAAGTACTGAATTAATGAAATTACATCTATATCGCGAAAAAGAACTTCCATCTGTTGATAGAAAAAGGGCACTCCTGCCGTCATTTCAGTGACTCATAGGGCTTCCCTCAGCGCAGTCTTTTTCATTCTTGAGAATGGTCGCCACTTCTACCAGGACCGGAATGATTATCCCTGCCCGATGGGTCTACATCCATCCCTGAATGTCGTCGGGTACTGTTAACTTTCCTGTCATTCTTGTAACTATCGCATGTAATCCGCGCAGGTGTGTTCGCACCCTCCTGAATGGACGAGAAAAAAATGATTTCTTAGAGCAACCGCCCTGGTTCCAAACGTAGGAGTCAACTTTCCCGTATGCGCATTCGGTACATGTATCAGTCTGTTGAAGAGTGAAAGGGTCGCCACTATTGAGGATCCCCTCATAATCTTAGATAGGTCGTTTGAGGGTTTGCCGCGGTTCATTGTTGTGCTTACACAAGTGCCCTAGCCCGAAGAAGGAAAGATGAGGCATAGCAAAGGCTACGGCGATGGAAGCAAGACTGAGTTCCTGTAGGGAAGGCGCCAAAGTATTTTCCAGACGTGCGTAGGATTATAACCTAATTGATTATTCTGAAGAAAGGGCCTACTATCTTCCAAAATTAGCCCTCCCTCCGCCTTATTCTTTTGAAGGTATGGGACCCTATTGAGCCAGTCTGAAAGATCGATACAATAAATAAAGTCCCTACTCGCGAGGCTAATCCTATAGACGATCAGGCAAACTCAAGCTCACTTCAAGTGCAAAATGGACTTGTCGTACCTGAAACAGAATTGGCTTACCGGCTTGATTCCCTTACTTCCTTGAAGTCGGTCGTTAATCGGTTGTAAGCTGAGACTTATGTCGCAAATAAATAGATACACTTGTACATTGGTCTACAATCTGCTGCAACTTGTTTTTCTTGTGTGGTATCATACCTCATTGAATGCTTGTTTTCCCCTGTCTCTGCGAAAAAACTCCCTTGTTTCATCGGTGCAGCTGCTATTTGGTGAGAAAACTCCTTGCTTGTCGATAAGAGGAAATAAGCAACTATAGTAAGCAAGTAAGGAAGCGAAACTAGTCTTAGATGTCACTAATCCGTTGCTTCTTCCTTCCTCTTCATGATGCATTGGAAAACGCATTGGAAAATGAATAGTCAAAGATATAAAATTTGTCTAATACTGAAAAGAAGTATAGTTGTAGAGATTAGTTATGAAGATATTTGAAAACTTATAATTTTGTTTTAAGGGTAATGCTAAATGACCAGAAAATTTGGTCAGAAATTTTAAAAAATTATAATATATTTTTTATTTTAAAATAAATTGATCTTTTTTTATATTTTTTAATTAAAATGTATTAAAGTTAAAAGGGTAAAAATGTTTAAAAGGGTAAAATAACATAAGTAAAATACCATTCTGACCAAATTCTGATAAAATTTTCTGGCCAAAAAGATTTTTTCTTTGTTTAAAAGATGTACATATATATATTTCTGGATCTTAAAATATGTTAGAGCACAATTTAGCTAAGTTCTATGTTTCATTATTACGTAAAGTAAGTTGAATTGTAACTTATGATATTGCATCGTTTAATTCTTTGAGATCATTTATGCATTAAAATATACTAAGGTTGAATATTGTATAAATAAAAAATAAATAAAATGAGAGGACCTATGAAGATGAATAATCCCTAGGTTCGTTCTTCCAAAATCACACCAGAGATGGTCTTGAAACCTGCAAATATTTGATTGTAGCTTAGTTAATCAAAATGAGAAATGTACTTATACTTATAGGGCGGAGCTAGTAATTCTAATGTGAATTTAGTGAATCTAGGTTTTGTTTAAATAATATATTTATGCCAATTAATTCATTTGAATATGTACAAATATTAAAGTTAATATCTGCTTATACTTTTGTAAAGTCTTTTTTTTATCAATTAACTATTACCTGTCCCAGTTTTATTAATTGTGCAAACAATGAAACAACAACATTGTAAAATTAATTGGCGTTCATAGAAAGGAGAATTCTTTCTTTAAAGGGAAAAAAGATAAATATACCCCCAATTATCGTAAATGATATACGTATACCCTTCGTTATATTATTGAGATACTAGTGTTCCTACCGTTTAAAAAGTGGACACTTCTGCTCTAGTTTTTGGACGGCAGAGACTCTAGTATCTCAATAGTATAATAAAGAGTATATGCATATCATTTACGATAGTTCGAAAACATATTTGTCCTTTTTCCCTTCTTTAAATTCCTACTCTTACATTTATTCATCACCAGTTCACCATTAAAAGAACCGTAAAAAACGACCTCAAAAGTATGTCCTAAAAATCTTAGTCTCTTTTTCAAAGCAACCTTATGAGATCGCAAAAACTAACCTCACGAAATTCGTAGGTATTATTTTGAATTTTGTAAGAAATTAAAGATATCAACCCATGTCCTCGATAGCATCATATCCTGTCTAATCACCTCACCCCAGTATAATGTACCTCCACCGCTTCATCTAGAAAAAAAAATCTCTTAGCTCTCTTTTCTTCTTGCTATTTACTTAGACCCCCCTTAAAAACACCGGGATTCAATTTTGAGATCAATTTGATAATAAAACTCTGTAAGCAATGATCTTATCTATGTCATTTCTCTTGACGCAATACAAAAAACGACACATATATTTTCGAAGGTCCACGAAGGGGTCCAACCCAAAATTCTAAAAGCCTTTTCCATACCGAAAAGGCCCAAATCCATTCGGAATACACTCTTTCTGTGATCGTTAAAAAACGCTTTAATTGTTCGATTCCCACTCACAACATCTTTCTAATATACGAGCATTCGCACCATAAATATTCCCCACTCACCAAAAAACCAAAAAAGCTAGGGTTTTTTTCTCCCCTTTATTTCTCTTCTTTTGAAAATACCTTTTTTTTCTTGCGCAGAGAAGAAATTCCGAAAACTAGCAAACCCTTCGATTTTCCATCTTCAATTGGCTTTCCTTCTTCTGTTAACTTTGATTCATTCAGTGAGAAGGCGAAAGCTATGGGAAGAGGAAAGTTCAAGGGAAAGCCTACTGGTCGCCGCCAGTTCTCCACTCCTGAGGAGATGCGTATGTCTCCTTTACTTACCTTTACGAACCGCCAAGTTGATTCCTTTTTTTATTTGTTATACCAATTTTTGAGATCTATTACTTGGAATTCGAATTGTTTTGTTTGGGTAAAAGGTCGATTGGAGATTGAACGTTATCTGTTGCGTTAATTGATTTTGTTTAAATTTCTTATGGTAGATTTGTTAGGAGAATTTTATTATCTTAGGTGAATTTAGCTGGATTTTCACGCTGCTTTTTACAATTAGTTGGGAGTATGTTTGAAAATTTACTTAGTGAAGGTTTGCTTATAATTGATGGTTAGTTGGATAGTTGAAGTAGTTGTAGATATGTTTTTTTTAAAAAAAATTATGGATGAAGTTGTATGTTCATAAACCTTGCAGTGCTCATTTTGTGTGTGTGCCATGAAGGATTTTACTTTGTGTTGGTAGCAGAAACTTGAATGAGAAAACAGGTTCTTGAGGAAAGCGTAAAGTAGTTATTTTTCTCATTGTGTAGAATCCTTTAATAGGTTGAAACTCAGTTTTCAGTTTATGCCTGGTGCAATATAACTACAGTATCTTGAAATATCAGATTAATGTGCTTATACACTTAAGTAATGGAGAAAGGATTTTTCTTTAGGCATTACCTACAACACAAATAAGAGTGGCTTAGACATATAGCACAAACATCAAACTAATATTTCAAGAACCTGGGAGACTTCATTCATGCATGATGAAGGAACTCTAACCCTATGATCTTTTGGTTCCTGTTAGTGGTGATCCTTCTTCCTATTTCCCCTCCCTTCGCTCATGCAATTTCTCCGTCTTCCCATACATGTAATGGTTAACAAGATCTCTTCCATTTGAAAATTGTATGCTAGTGCAGAGTTGTGGGATCAGGCTGCTTTATCTCGAGTCTGTTTATTAAATAAGGCACTGGTTATAAATATCTATTAATTCAAATAGTTGATATGTTGGAGCCGACATGGCATGGTTGGCATGGTTGGGATGTCTGCAATGAATTGCACATATTCTGCTAAGTCGCTCTTGATATTTGCTTTTATTTTGCAGTTGCTGGTACTTCTCGACGTCCTCGCACGTTTAAGCAGGTGAATATCTCCGGCTTTAGTTTTTCTGGGCTCCTAATACATTTATATTCTCTTTCTTTCTTTTAGAAGTTAGTCTATGTATACATGTTAGTAAGGAGGGGTTAGCACTGATGGGTCAGCTTCACAACATTATTTAGGGTGTTCTCCTTGAATTGTGTTGGTTATTGTACTGCATGGAACTTCAAAACTTAACTTCTTTATGAAACATAACCATGTGAAATGATAGCTATTGCGATCAACTTTTTGATGTGGTAAGAGAAGAATTGTCTGACTATCAAATGATACAATTTGTGGTATGTGAATGTGTTCTCATGACGAGCTAGAATGTGTTAGTTGGTCACGTTTGTGTTGTGTGTGCAAACGGGTGATCATTATCTTGTAAACAGTTTTTCATTTTTGTTGCCTTATTAATAGTTAAAACATCCTCATTAACTTACCCTTCTAAGGACATGCTGTCGTTGTGTCTGGGATGTTTATTCTATTTTCTTCTATGTTTGTGTCCTTAGATGTTAATATATCTCAGTCATCAAAAATCTTCTCTTGTGCTTGTAAACTGAGATTGATGATTTGAATAATATGAATTATCTGATATATGATGAAAGAAAATTGCCTTTATAATTAGTATTGTCTTCATGCTTAACTTCTATATTTGTGTGCTCTGCGTGATCAATTTGAGGTCTTCAGGAAGAGGTTGAAGCTGAGGAAAATGAGAAATCCGAAGAGGAATCTGAAGAAGATTCTGATGGAGAGGTCAGTTATCTATGATTCATTGCTTCATTTTCTTTACATTTTAAGAAAGAGTAAGCGGTTTGTGACAACTACTACTTTTTAATCTTTTTTGTATTTCCTTAGTTAGAAAAACTAGTGCACTTCTTATTGTAAAAGAATATGTGACAAATACTATACTTAAATCTCAAGTTATTTGAGGTTTTGACTATTTGAATCCTCACTTTCAAAGTTGAAATTGATTTAATTTGGAAATTTGCGTCCTCTATGCTTTGTGGCTGTGGAAAATGTATATTCAGATGGCTCATTTCTTTTATTGTTCCAAACAGAAGCGGAAAGGTACCCAGGGTATCATTGAGATTGAGAACCCCAATTTGGTGAAGCCAAAGAACGTGAAAGCTAAAAATGTTGATGTAAGATGGGGCACGGTGAACTTGCATTTGTTCAATACTTCAATTTAATTGTTTTTGGATGTAACTTTGAATGTGGGCATTTTCTGTGCAGATTGAGAAAACAACTGAGCTTTCAAGACGTGAAAGGTTAGTTGAACCTTCTTTTGTATTTCCTTTAAAATACGATCCCAATGAAGTCACAGATAAAGAAGCCTTATTGTATGTCTCCTATATGTTTTGCATGAATACTCCCTCCCTTTTCTGTTCTTGGATTTCAGCAACTGCCCTATATATTTTTCCTTCTCATTGTTTTTACTGTCCTGCATCTTTTGAGTTTCACACCTTGTGTCACTAATCTTTGAGATTTCTCTATCATCAATTTTTTTAACTGCCTGCACCACTCTAATGATTACGACATATGACTGCTAGGATGTTGGGATATATTTATTCAAGATGAAAGGATTTGGTCCTTTTACTTGTAATCAACCTTTGTCAGAGAGAATGTACAGGGAATAATATCTTTTCCAAAGTTATTTCTTTTAGCCAGAGTTTGTCAACGTCTAGGAAGTTCAGGATGTGCCAAATCTGCCCGAATTTAAACCGAGATAAGTTATTATTTTTCTGCGACAAGACTATATTCCCAGGCCATTGTTGCAGATAGCTGCTTCTTTGCATGTGAAATACTCTTCGCTCTATCCAAAATCCCAGCTACTTGTGTGTGTGTGTGGTTCAATGGGTGTCAATGAACTTGAATTACATACAGTGGGAACAATTGTAACCTTTTGTTATTGTTATATTTTTGAAATTATATTGTATTTTTTGTGTTCTTTGGGGTGTTGACAAGTCAAAGCTAAAAGAAGGAAGAAATATCTCAAGTCTTGTGTATTAATTCTATTACCGATACATGCAACGCGGTAACATAGTTGGTGACATATCTTCTGGTCCTTTTAACTTCTATGTCGTTATTAATTTACATGGTAATTGTTCACAGGGAAGAGATAGAGAAACAACAAGCTCATGAGAGGTATATGAGGCTGCAAGAACAAGGAAAAACAGATCAAGCTAAGAAAGATTTAGGTAATATCACAGAGCAATGCTCTAGCAATAGACTTAATTTGTTTTGTTTAGAATTATCTGGTCTTGTAGTTCTTTCTCTGTACTTAATAGATTGTTTGAGGTGTTGGGTGGATGGATTGAGGTTTTTGTCATCAGAACCAAATTTTATTCTTAAGTCTAATTTTAATTGTCTTGTTACTTGAATATGAGCATACCATTTGTAAATATGTGGTCATGTGAAGGACTGTATTTGAGCTGTGAAGCTTGAAGTGGATAAGTTGTCATCTGGTTGGGCACATATTAAAAGTAAAATATATTGATTTTGTGCTGTTCCACTTTTGTAGAACTTGGATATGAATGAACTTTGAAATGATGTGCCATGGACTTGAACCAGTGTTTCTTCTGTTATTGATCGCAAAGTGCTACTTCTAATTCTATCTCGTAATTTTGCAGAACGCTTGGCTCTCATACGACAACAAAGAGCAGATGCTGCCAAAAAGCGAGAGGAGGAGAAAGCTGGTACATTCTTCTATACTTACACGCTGGTTGTCTAAGATTCTCTTCCTTTATTTGCTAGGGTTAATGTTTGCATATTTTCTGTGCAGCCAAAGAACAGAAGAAGTCGGAAGCTCGCAAGTAACATATGATGGTACTATGAATGATTCCCCAAGTACAAGATATATCCCTACCAATATTTGGCTAATGATGGAGTTTATATTTCACCGTTCATTTATGTTATTGTCTAGTTTATAAGTAGACATCTTATAGATGAAATCATGGAAGTATACTTTAAAGCTCTAAATCTTGTATACACAATAGTTCTGGCCTTAACATGAACAATCATGGGAAGGGTATACTTTTTTTTTGTTGGTTGAATTATTGAGCTATGACTATTTTACAGTATTAGGTAACTGTGGTGTTTGGTATGAAAATAAGTGGTTCTCCCTTATTTCCCTGTGTTTGATTGGCTGTAGAGTGAAAACACGACCTCAGTGTTACTGAGGTTCCTTTCCTTCCACTTCTAGGCGCCCCACAATATATATGTGATTTGATTCTTCGTGTATTGGCTCCATACTTTGTATTTCTCTTTAATCTTGGGCATAAAATAGTGATATTCACCAGCTTTTTTCAAACTTGACTATCAAGTTTCTGGCTACTTATGTCATACACACCTTGGGTGAGCTTAGTAGACGTGTATCATCAGAATTGAACAAAGTTTTGATGAAATTGTGAGTTTGGTGCGACTACAGAGTAGGGAAAGCCTATGACTATTCTGGAGTTGATCACCTAAAATCCAATTGTTGCAGGAATTTAAATGCAAGTTCCGCGGAGTTTACCTGACTTCTCCCATAGCCAGTTCAAGCTATGCGTATGCTTTTCCTCTCTGTTGCCGCGCTGCTCACAACGGCCAAATTGCTGCTCTGTATTGCTGTGTAACTTCCTTTCTTGACCTGGCTCGCTTAGGTTGTTCATCCCATATTATGCTCCAGTACGAATCATAGTCCGCTGCCTCTGTTGCACTTTCCATATTAGTCGTGTCATCTCCTGAGCCTTTGAATAAGATAATAGCCTTTGTGCTAAAAGAGTTTATTTAATCTTTTTCCTTGCCCTTTGGTATGCTTGAATTCTTTGTTAGATTGAATCAGTAGCCAAGCTGTTGTACAACAGTTGACCCAACAATTACTCATTTCAAATGTTGTACTGACCAGCTGAACTGCAGTAACGGTAGTAGGCCTATGAAAGATTCTTTGGGTTCTAGTTCCAGATATCTTTTCTTTTTAGTTAATATGAACATGAAGTTCGTTAATCATTGTGAATTTCATTAAAGGTAAGCAGAAACAATAAAGTGAACTAGTCTCATGTGTCTTTCTCTTTATCTATTTTTTAAACTTGTTTTCGTAACGAGTTGAACTAAGACACTCTTATACTCTCAATCTCAATTATGAGTTGCCTGACTTAAACTTGTAACTAAAATGAGTCATGTTTTTCAACCCTTAACTGAATTAATCCATATGGTATATAATTTGAAAGTTAGGTCACTATATATGTGGATGAAAATTGTTGTGTTGGACGTGTATTTATGAAAATATCTCTACTTTTAATTTTCATTTGTTGAAATATTCTATTTTGATCATCATAGTATATAGTCCAATTAAGCAACCTTTCCCCTCTTTTGATCCTTTATAAAATTGCTTCTTCAACACTTAAACCAACCAACACTCACCACTACACCTACTTTACAAACTTTCTTTTTGAAAAAATTTAACCCCTTTTTATTTCATTTGGCTATCTGGCCTTGAAGTTAAAGGAAAGTAAAAAGGGTGGTGTAAGCAATGATTGCTTAGGTGTATAATCCAATATGCCAACCCTCTCCACATTGCCAAATATCTTTTCATTAAGTTTCAAAATCCACTTATTTTAACTTAAACAAGTTGGTGTTATGATTAGGAGAAAAGAAAAAAGTATTTGAAGGATATATACTAGCTAAGAAGATAGATGTATCATTGAAGAATAAAAACAAAGTGTTTCTCATCTTTAAAAAAACTTGTAGAGAAGAAACAAAGCAGTAAGTTTATAAGAAGATGACTACTGCTAGATTCATCAAATGTGTTACTGTTGGTGATGGAGCTGTTGGGAAAACTTGTATGCTAATTTCATACACTAGTAATACTTTTCCAACGGTAATATATATTATTCACTTTTTTTCTTTAATCTTCTCTTCGTTTCATGTATACGAGTTGTTAACTTCATAAGATTAATGTTGTTCCATAGGATTATGTTCCAACGGTGTTCGATAACTTCAGTGCAAATGTGGTGGTGGATGGTAGCACTGTTAACCTTGGCCTGTGGGATACTGCAGGTAAATTTATTTTACAACAATAATCTACCAGGTGTCGTCCCACAAGTTGGAGTTCTAAGGAGGGTAGGATTTACGTAGATACTAAATTTATTCCACCATATGATTTGTTTTTAATAACGTGGTGTCTGGGTTAGTTTGCGTGCATCTCCATTGATTTCATGGATATATGTTAGTTTCCACCAGTAACAAGTACCAGTTAACTTTGTCCACCAAGACTAGGACAGATGAGAAGAAATCAACTAATGTTGTTTTGTCTATGATGAAATTTGAACCTGAAACTTCATGGTTCTCGACCCATTTCATTGACCACTAGACCACACCTTTGGGTGCATATATAAAATTTTGATTCTACTATGAGTCTTTTTTATTCCTCACTTATATCATTGGAGGGAATATTTTTGGATATTGTTTGTAGGTATATAAGAACATTTCATTTTGATTTTGTGTGTTGTTGAATAGTTGATTGTGAAATGCAGGACAGGAAGACTATAACAGGCTAAGGCCATTAAGTTACAGAGGAGCTGATGTCTTTTTGCTTGCTTTTTCTCTAATAAGCAAGGCAAGCTATGAGAACATTTACAAAAAGGTTAGTGCATTTATATTTTTGGGAAATTATGTAAATATACTCGGCCATCTAGTTTATCAACATGGTCGAAGTATATATCATTTATACACTTTGGCTGTATATATTGTGTATACGGATGTATACCATACATATATTTAGTATAAAGTATACATTATTTATACACCGTAAAATTAGATGATCCAAAGATATTAAAACATAATTTTCCCTATTTCTAGTCCTGTACATTAGCGATTTATTTTTTGATAATCATTTACCAAAAGTTCTAATTGTTGATCATCAAACAGTGGATTCCTGAGTTAAGGCACTATGCTCCTACTATACAAATTGTTCTGGTGGGAACTAAACTTGGTAAGATCAACTTAATATTTCATTATCTTTAAGTTTGTCATAATTATATATCAAAACACATATTATAACCTAATGTGCAATATGATTTATACCTGTTTAAATTTAATTTTGCTAGACCTGAGGGAAGACAAACAATATTTAAGTGATCATCCAGGGGCTACTCCTATATCAACTGCCCAGGTGAGTCCCATTATTGACTTGCAATCATTAGCAAATTTCTAAAAACAAAAAGGTCTTAATTTAATTCCAAACAAATTGATACATTATCTATCTTGATGCCTGGTAGTGAGCCGATAAGTATTCCTCCATCATTAATCAGAGATCTTGGGAATGGAGTTGTCTGACTTTCCCACGCAAAGCGGGTACTAGCCATCGAGTGGTTTGGCTTGTATATGTGGAGACAAATTGCAGAAAATGAAATCATTATATATTATATATGTATACAAAGAGCTTTTGAAAGGATATCATTGTATATCATCATATGTGTATATATACAAGAAGTTTTTCATTTTAATATAAAAGTATGAGTTTTTGTGGTCAACTTTTCAAACAAATAACATAAATCTCTACAACATAAAATGAGTCACTTATACTAACTATACTTTAAAATTTTTAATCAGTGATTAACAAAAAAAAGAGCTTATTACTCTGTTATTTCTTTAATTAGGGAGAGGAGTTGAAAAAGATGATAGGAGCAGTTGCCTACATTGAGTGCAGCTCCAAGACTCAGCAGGTATTAATTAACAATTCCGTTATAGATTAATCAATACTTAGAACAATAATTACACTCTAAATAAACAATCTTATTTTATTTTTTTTCAGAATGTGAAAGCTGTATTTGATACTGCAATTAAGGTAGCATTGCGACCCCCTAAGATGAAGAAAAGGCCCCAAAAAAGAAGGACGTTATGTGCAATACTTTGAATATTAATATGCCTCTTTTTCATATTTCAAATATTATTCAATTATATTCTTATCATTTTGTAAAAGTATAAGAGAAAAGGCTCAGTTGTAATTTTCCTTTTTTTTTTTTTTTTTTAATAATTAATATTATTCAATTATATTCTTATCATTTTGTAAAAGTATAAGAGAAAAGGCTCAGTTGTAATTTTCCTTTTTTTTTTTTTTTTTAATAATTTAGGTGTTAGTTGATGTATTAAAGTTCCATTTTTTAACATTTGTTCCTTATTATAAAATCTTGTAATAGCTAGTTCTCTTTTTATTATTCCTTATTGCCTTCTAGAATATTTGTTAAAATAATCATTTATCTATCCACTAACATTTCACTTAAATAACACCTCCACTGATTGAATAAGGGCAGATTTGGAGATATAGTCACGTCTTTTTTCCCTAAAATGTTCAACTATTTTCAAACAAATTAAATTCAACTTGCTAGAACAACTATTATACTAGTGATATATACTGATGAGATTTTGTACTTTCCTTAAATGTGTATTTCAGTTTAAGTTTCCGATGCCACTTTAAAAAATGTTGAAAGGGAAACATAGACCAACCGCAATAATTGTAATAGTTGCATTGATAATTATCTTCAGTCTCAAATCTGTATAGTACTTTCATTGTGAGTGTTAGTGAAAATTATTGTCTTTGAGATCCATTGTAATGGTGAAGTCAGAGTTTTTTAGTTATCGGGTTTAATATGAAGAAGTAAATCGATAAAAAAGTCATTGGAGATTCCACATTTGCTACATATATATTTAAAAGATCATTTTAGGAAAAATTACCTAAATACACATCTTATTTTATCCTAAATCGATAAAAAAGTCATTGGAGATTCCACATTTGCTACATATATATTTAAAAGATCATTTTAGGAAAAATTACCTAAATACACATCTTATTTTATCCTAAATCGATAAAAAAGTCATTGGAGATTCCACATTTGCTACATATATATTTAAAAGATCATTTTAGGAAAAATTACCTAAATACACATCTTATTTTATCCTAAATCGATAAAAAAGTCATTGGAGATTCCACATTTGCTACATATATATTTAAAAGATCATTTTAGGAAAAATTACCTAAATACACATCTTATTTTATCATAATCTCTAAAATTTCCTACCATTTAAAAATATTTCAAGCATACCCTCTCGGATACATCACTCTCCTCTCAGTGATACATCCCTATCTCCCTCTTGGATACATTCCTTCCCTCTCGGATACATCCCTCCCCTCTCTGATACATCCCTCCCCTCTCGGTGATACATCCCTATCTCCCTCTCGGATACATCCCTCCCCTCTCTGATACATCTCTCCTCTCTCTGATACATTCCTCGCTTATATATCCGGATGTCATATCCCCTCTCTAATACATCCCTTCCCATAAGTATCTGGAAGGCTAGTGATGTATCCGGAATCCATAAATATTAAGAAATTCTTGTTAATCAATAAATGCATATTATATATATGTATATACACTTGAAACACTTAATTATAATCAACTAATGTATATTTTCACTATATATTATAATAAATTAAAAAATTGATTTGGTATAAATATTTGATATCCGAATATATATTAAGGTCTGATACATGCCAGAAGTTAAAGGCTCCTCGGGGATAATGAGATATTTTTTGACATTTTTTGTGAGTTGTATCTAGGGGTGGCAGAATGGATAATTAATATGAGTATCCGCTCATATTTACCCATCTTAAATGGGTCGGGTATCCAACTCATTTAAAAATGGGTAAAAACGAATAATACCCATATTATCCATTTAAAAGTAGGTAGTTAAATGGATAAAATGGGTAAAAAGATGTGCATTCACACAAACAAAAAATAAGTGATAAAGGGTGGGGTAGTAAGAAAGTTTTTTTTTTTTTAAAAAAAAAATCTATAAAAAAATGAAACTTTATTTTTACATTTTTTTGGGGATAGGGGGTGGGTTGGTAAATTTTTTTTTAAAAAAAAAAATTATTGGAAAGAATTTAAAATTTTGTAATTTTTTTTTGGATGGGGTGTGGAGGGGGGGGGGGCTGGTAGGGCGTAGGGGTGGTGTGGTAATTTTTTTATTTTTTTGGGGATGGGTTAGGGGTCTGGTAGGGGGTGGAGTGAAGTGATAAAAAAACTTTTAATTTTTTTTGTTTTAAAAGCTTTTAACAAGATTTCTATTATAATATGGGTAAATATGGGTACCCATATTATCCATTAGATAACTCGTTTTTATCCATTTAAAATGTGAGTTGAGTTGAGTAACTTATCTATTTTTATTTAACTCATTTTTTAATTAACTAGACTCGCTCATTTGCTGTATCAAATCAGAGTGACATATCACACGGGGAGTCGTAGGGATAGTCGACAAACCATACTACTTGTAAACTTTGACTTTGCTTCTTTTCTATTAATCAAGATCTATAGAATACAGAGACGTTAAATATATATAATATTAATAATTTAATTGTTTTTTAATAAATAAAATGGTCACATGATTCAATTACTAGGCACACCATGCATTTTAGCATTTATCTATCGTCTTTTTAATTATTAAAAAGATTTTTCATGTATCAAACTATGAAAAAATATCAGCTCTACCCATTTTTCTTTGTCGCATTAAGTTTACGCTCTTCATTTCATATGTGTAGTCATTAGTCAGTACTCAGTACCTAATCGTTCTAAAGTAAAACCCCTAATGAAATAATTTATTATTAACGAAACATCAGCAAGCTCCTACATTATTATTATAAGAAATCAAGGAATTAATCATAATGTTTACAACGTTGTTTTTGTATTTAAAATGAATGAATATTATCCAATTCAGAAGGAATGTAGGTTATTAAGGAATGATTAATTTATATAATCATCACCAAAGATCTGTTCCCTATTAATTATTATAATAATAAAACATCCCAATTAACTACGCAGACCAATATGTCCTGTCTTTTTAAGTTGACATAATTAGAGACAATCCTAGCATCATTACTTTAAATATATATATCTCTGATTTTCCATTGTGTGTCTAGAATTTCTATAGAGTTCTTAGACCTTTTTTTTTTTTGGTAGAACTTTTCATTTTAACTTAAAAAGACTACAAATTGCATGACAAATTTAACGAGTTGGTTTATCATATGATCACTAATTGACTAATAATTATTAACTAAAAAATCGCATTTCTTACAACGAAAAAAATGATTTTATGAAATAATAATAATTAATTAAGTGATCACGAGAAATTAAATCAGTCTAGGTGAAAGGGAGAAACAAAAAAAACACAACGTGGTCAAGTTGTTTCACCTAGCCCAATATGCATCCAATAGTCTGGTATTTTTGACTTTTGATTTCTGAAAATAACATATTTTATGTTATCTTGCTTTGGTGAGGATGTAGCTTGCAATTTTTTCACCACGAATAACTCAATTCCAATTAAATAATTACGGTAAGAATACATTAATTAAATAATCTAAATTTAAGTAGGGTACGGAAAGTGGCAAAGTTCTCAAAATTTGCGTAATTATTCTATTAAATATCATAATGTATAATAAAGTTTGACTTCTAACGGAAATGTACGGTACAATCACCTTAATTAGATTTAAAAAAAAAAAAAAACTTTAGGCAGTTTGTAGGAGTATATATTATTAACCTCTATTGATGATTTTTGGACCTTCATTGGAACATGTTACATTTACAAAGATTCTAATTCAATCGGAATATATGTTAACACCTGATTACTATACCTAACGAACCAAACTTTTTGCAAATATATTAATCCTTCCTCAATTCTTATATTTTTAAGCACTCTCATATACATTCTTCATATTCCTAAAATTGAGGGCCTTCTCTTTTTCTTTTTTTTCTTCCACCCGATGTCCGGAAGTCACATTGGAGCCCCAATAAAATTTAAATTGCGCTCCACAGTCTATTCGGTGGTGGCGCTCCAAACATTATCTTTTCATACCAAGGCTCAAACCCGAAATTTCTGATTAAGGATGTCTCACCACTGTATCATAACTCATATTTATAAAATTAAGGACCTTCTCAACCTCACCTCAAAGTTAAAAATTAAAAAAAAAAAAAAAACCCATTCCAGAAGAGGGTATTCAAACAATTTCAAGTTTCCCAATACCATGACACCGTTGTTGGTATTGGACATGATATTTTAAAGAGTATTTTAGCTATTAAATTAAATATACGTTAATAATGTAAACAATTTTTCTACTAACGTATTTTAACTTCTTGTAACGGTTGCCTACCTTATTTTTAATCATGTTACTAAAGCTTCTGTTATGAGCAGTTACTTGTAGTTGATCAACAGTGTAATGACTACAAAAAAAAATTTGAAACCACATGGAGAAATTTGCATTTGCTATTCTTTCTCTACACATCATCTGTTACACCAACTCAGTCCCCCTTAAAATAAATAATTTAAAAAAATGAATTAAGTGGTTAATTGCTAGGTGATGAAGTAAAAGCTCTAAGAGCATTTAAGTGAAGTTCAGGTAGTAGTTTTGTAGAGTATTTTATTTATAATATATTTGGGGTCCTCAATTTCCAAGAGGTCGAATTCACAAAGTAAAAAACAAAACAATATGTAGGCGTAATTCACGGATCATTAGCCACGATCGATCAACTGCTGTTGTGTTCAATGAAAACAAATCAGATCCCTACTATTTTGTTATGTACAAATTACAATATTCACTAACTTTTAAAACAAACAAAATTGGCAATCTACAAGATAAAAATAAACTTATAAATGCTTCGATATATGAACTTAGTAGATAGACTATACATCATATATGATTATAAATCAAAGGGTTAATACATTGACAATACCTCAAACTTGAATCGCAAATTTTATTTAGACACTTGAACTAAGACTTGTTTCAATTGAACACCTGCATATGACTATAAACTTTTTTATTAAACATCTACTATTCAAATTTTAGAAAAACTTTTCGGTATGATCTAAAAAATTTACCACTCAGAAGTATGTCATTTTCGTTAATTTTGTGGCCGAAATGTTGAAATGGAATTGTATAATTTTGTTTGCATGTACAGGAAAATAATGAATGGGGGCAAGGCAAGTCTTAGCATTTAATCGAACATGTTGTGGGTGTATTAACTGCATGCACGTTTGCATGGATTAAATGCTGTTGGCGCTTTTTGCGCAGCACACTCATAAGTCATACCCATTTCCTTATTTTATTTAAATAAGAGAACATTCAGTATAATCATGTGATGGGTTGTATCATCTATATAACACACTGATTGTTTCATTAAGCCTCATCAAATTAGAGTATAAGGATGGTGGTGAAATCTCCTAGATACAAGTCGTTTTTGTTAAAGAACACTTTACTTGTAAATATGAGACTTTTTCATGTTAATTCAAATTTAATCGAGTTCTAATATGAATATATTAGAGACCAAATAAAAAATTATAAAAGAAAAAGTCAAGAATCAAAAGTCAAAAGCAAAAAATGGATTATACTTAACTTATAGGTGTACAACTCATAACTTAACGTAGTAAGTATTTTTGGCTTAGCCAATTCTTGTATGATTTTATGGCTTATATATTCTATATTCTTGTAGATATATAATCGTTTTTATTAAAGAGTAATTTACTCACAAATATGGGACTTTCTCGCGTCAATTCAAATTTAATCAAATTTTAATATAAATATTAGACACAAAATAAATAAATAAATAAATCAGTCAAAAATCCAAAAATAGATAACACTTAACTTATAGGTGTACAACTCATAACTTATACCAAGTATTTATGTCGTAGCCAATTATTTTATGATTTATGGCTAATATAATCTATAGTCTCCAAGATATTCTTCTTGAAACATGACTGTAATTGTCTTTCCATTCTATTTTTGTCGTTCATTTCTCTTTTAGGCTAAAAAAATACTTTCATATTAATATTTTTGATAAATAACTTATAAGGACGTTTACCAACACACGCTAATTGTTTGTTATTAGTTTCAATGGTATATATTCAAGTATGGAATTATGTATTTATAAATCAAATTCTAACGATATTTATTTTATAAATAAATATTTACTTATTTGAATAAAGTGCATTGAATTGAAGCTGGTAATAAACAATTAGTGTGTTTGCTACAGGAGGTGTAGGATACGTTATTTGAATACATTTGAAGGTAACAATAAATTGCAATTTTCTGTACTTATCAGAAGGTTAACTAATTTGGTTGGGTCGGTCTTCTTTAATTTGGGTATGTATTTACTAGATTAAAAATAAAAATAACAATAGAGTAAACAATTATCACTGCACGCTTGATTAGAGGACTCAATTCGAGTCTTAAGTATGGAGAAAAAATCATGTTGGGAGCGTCACCCCCAAATGGACCCGGCAATACATGATTCGAATTTAATCAAAGTTCCAATGTGGGATTTGAACACTAGACAAGAAACAAAAAAAGAAAATTATCACTGATCTAAAAGTTTGATTTTTCGGTAATTATGATTTTTAAGTTAGTAGAGTAATTAATTTGTTCTTTTTCTATCCGAAAATATAGTTATGCAACTTTGATGAAAAAAAATTCATAATATTCTCATTTTAATATTTCTTCTTGAATAGGACAAGGAAAAAAAGAAGTAAATATTCTATTTTTACTTGTACATTATACAGAAAACAATAATTATTTTTGTTTGTCATATTTAAAAAAATCAATAGATAATTTTTTACTTTTAATTCAGAATTTACTCTAATTATTAACTATAGCCATTTTTTAATGCATTTCTTAAAATTTAAATTTTTTATATTTAAAGTATTATATAGCTGTAAAATAATTTTTTTTAATTTTTTTAATATCAAGTTAATATGGAACAAGTAAATACGAATTGATAAAAAAAATTAGAAGCAAAAGAAAAAGGAAGAGGGGATTAAATAGAATTGTGTAGGGACCAACAAGTAGCAAAAGTATAGTGAATTTAATCGTTTAGACAAATTTGATGAAGACAAAATGGGTGAGCAGAAAAAGGTAAAGGCAAAGAGATGAGGTAAAACTCAAAAGTAGATAATAAATTCTTGGGAAAAAGATTGAATCTACTGCTATCACTTAAATTAGCTATCAAAGTATTTACTTCTTCACGTACTATGTATCAGAAAATCCCACGTTTACTGAAAATTGAACTAACAGTGGGAGCACACGTTTGGTCAGCAAAGAAAACAAGACTAGCTTGTGACAATGAGAAAAAAAAAGTTAGAACTTAAGTTTGGTTTATTTTTAAGTTGGGGGTTTATTTTATCATTTTTTGTATCTTTTTAAGGTAAGAATAAGACTGTATATATATCATAATTTGTGCATTGATAGCGCAATATAATAATTTGAAAATCAGAATAATAATGTTGTGTACTAGTCAATAAAGTAATTAAGAATTATAAAGTTTCATGTTAGAGCAAAAAAAACTAAAGTAATTATTTTTATCTATCAAAGTTAGTTGGTAGGAATTACTTCCACCGTCCATTTTTACTTGTCCAATATTTTAAAAATAGATATCAGGTTTGAAAAATCAATATAATTTATCACTTTCTTTTTAATTTACACTTATTATTAACTATAGTTATTTTTTAGATCCATTTTTCCAATATATTAAATTTATGGACACACGTAGTGCTCCATTTAAAAGAAAACGCTTTCTACCAAGATTTTTTCCAATACCCAAGGCTCGAACTGGTAACCTTTGATTAAAGGAGGGGCAACCACATCCACTGCATCACATCTTTTGGTGCTAAATTTATTATATTCAAATAATGATATAGTAAACTTATCATTTCATTAATTACATCTTTCATAAAATTAGTCGAGATGAGTACAGTACGATTATGAAAAGGAAAAAAAAAAGGCATAAGGTGTCTGTAAATGCAGTGGCTACTAAACAACAACTACCATATCTAGTATTGGTTATGGGCTTTCTGAGTTGTGATGGGATTGTGCTTTATTTCTCTTTTCATTCTTTGTATCTGTTTTATCAGAGATACTTAAAAGTGAAGTGAGATTGACTCCATCATTTATCCTTTGAAATTTTGTCATGTTTACCTAAGCAGTAGTGTTTGTAACTGATGAATCAGGTATATTATGTGGTCATTGGTCAAAATCAAATATTCAATTTTACATGTGTGAACAGTTGATATTTACTTTTTGAGTTCCACTTGAAAATTGTGATAATACTACCCACTTCTTGTAGGAAATCTCAACAAGACTGATCAAGAGTCAATTCAACAAGCCCTTAAATTTAATTTTTTTTTTATATAACCAACCATTTCAAGATTGTTTACAACTATCAAATCAAGTAAAATTATTAACACTACTGATAAGTACTTAATATTGTTCATAATAAGTGGAATTAAAGTTAAGCAATTGCTCGAAATAGTTTTAAATTAAACTCACATGTTGTGCGTGTAAATACTTTATTAAAGTTTTCAAGTTAATATGAATCAAATAAAATTAAGGGTAATGCTAAATGACCAGAAAATTTGGTCAGAATTTGGCTAAAAATTTAAAAAGTCTATAATATCCTTTTTTTTTTTATAAATAAACTGATCTTTTTTCCATTTTTTAATTAAAATGTATTAAAATTAAAAGGGTAAAAATGTTCACCATTCTTGCCAAATTCTGATAAAAATGTTCAAAAAAGGTAAAATGAAAACTTCTTACCTAACTAATAAGTAATTTAAGATAACCTTTTTAAAAAATACGACACATAATTTGAAATAGAAGACTAAGAAATGAAATGAATAAAGGTATAATTGGGGGAAAGTGGAATTAAAGAGGGATGTGGAATGGGGACACAAGGGAGTTGGAGTTGGAGTTAGAGCTTGGTATGTCGGGATAATAGGAACACAACATGGACTAAATTAAGTCCATTAATAATTACTCTCTTGCTTAATCACCCTCCTCAAAAAAATCTTTTTCTTCTTTCAAATTACTCGTTTCATCCCATATTTAACTATCGTTTTCATATTTAATTTTTAAGTTCTTTAAGAAAATAATAAATATAAAATATAATTTATTAAGTATTTTTATGTATCTGATAATGGTATACATATTGATCATCCTTCTTCTCAAATACTATGTAGATGAAACTTTAATTATTTTGGGATAATTTTTTTAGCTAATAGACAGTTAAAATAAGACATAAAAAGTATTAAACTGTTAATTAAGTCAAATATTGTAGAAATAAATAAATATTCTTGTGATTAAATCGATAGTATAAGAAACTACACATTGTGTGTGGTAGAAACTAGAAACTGTGCTAGCACTTTTAATTATGACTTTGACTGAATTAATAACCCTGATCAAATATTTTATGGGTTAAAAAATGAGAATTTATAAATTTAAAATTTTATTTTGTTCTTGCGTTTTGAAAAAGATAGAATCTAAATTGGACGTTACCACCGTTTTTTTTAATGTCTATCCCAACTTCTCGTATATCATATGTTCTTCTTGATTTTCACATTATATTCTTGTCAACTCTATCTCCCAATTTTAAAATGTTTGTGTTATTTGACCAAGCCTACCATAGTTGTACAATCTCTAGGCACCAACTCTATCACCCAATGTCAACATGTTAGGCTTCTTTTTAAAGGACCATAGCATAATTTTAGATATAAATATTTAAAGTGAATCATTCACACTAAACTTCTACTATATATGATGTTAAAAATAAGGTCGAACTATAAAAATTTACTATACAAAATGTTATTTTATATTTCCATAAAAGGTTATATCAATAATTTAAACAGATGACTTTGTAATAACGTGACAATAACTTTATGTAACTCCTGCTAATAGTAACGGCAGGATAGTGCTACTTGGAAAATATCTTATATGCAGTCAATTATTTATGATGAGTTTAAAATATAGCTAGTATAGATGCCAAATTGAACTAGTGTGAATACATATATACTAGTGAAAATTCTCCTTTAGTAAAATACAATGTGAAAGGACTTCCATTTAAGCCTCTCTTGGTACTATCTGCATAACGAGACAATAATGAAAACATTAAAATATTTACCACAACTGATTATGGAAAATAATAATAACTACTATTTTCCACTTAATTAAATTAATTTGCCTCAATTGAAAAAGGAAAATAATGCTTTGACTACTGTCTCAAACTAACAACTACTAGCAATTTTTTTGGAGAATTGAAGTGATGAAAATATAGCTTAAAACTTAAAAGTATTCTTACCTCAGCGAGAGTTTTTTTTATAAAAAAATTCATCACTTTGTTTTATTTTCTAACAAAGTTACAACACTAACACTAACACCTATACAAATAAAAAATAATAAAAGTTCTCTATATTTCTTACTAAATACTCCTAAAAATCATAGGAACCTCCCTTAAAAAAATTAACACGATGAATAAAAATTTGAATGATCTAGTTTATAAAATACTAGCAAATGTGTAAATTTTTAATATACATATAGTATACATAATCAATATATAATTGTATTATATTGATAAATTAGTTTGACTGAACGGTAAGGTCCTAGAAAATATATTTGAAAAGAAAATGGAAGGGAAAAAAGAAATAAATTTTATTTTCCTTCATTTAAGCAAAAAATCTTGAAATGTGTTTGTAGTAATAAAATGACCCTCGAGTCAATCCAATACTTCCTTTCTTTGGCCAAAACATTCAAATCTACAAAGAGCAATTACTTCTCTTCCACCGTTTTCTATTCAAATCCTACAATTACATTATCTTGACTTTCAAAACCTTTTCTTTACCCCACCCACCCCAAACCCCCCTACCCCCTTACTTTTCTCCCCTATTTATTCCTGCTGCAACAACCCCATCTTATTAGAATAATCCACACCTTTCCACCTCTCTCCATTAATACTCCCTTTCTTCATATATACAAACCCCAAAAAAACATCAAAACTCAAAAAATATGTAAAACAAAGAGACAATTTCATCAGACTTCTGAAGATATTAAACATCACAATTTTTATTGTATTTTTCTCTCTCTTTTATTTTGAATTAAGAGCTTTCACTGTCTTTCACTCTGATGAAGATTCTAATATTAGCCCCATCATGTGCTTCTTTCAATGTTCTCTTTGTTTTCTCTTCAAATTGAACTAATTGGGCTTTTTGTTACATTGAGTAGTGAACAAGTATTTTCAGTCTGAAAAATAATAATTTTGTGAACAAGTTATAATTATAAGGGTATGGGCCATGTACTAGATCTCTAGTCTATCTTTTTCACTTTACATTTAATTTCATTTCTATTTTTGTTTATCATTTAACAGGTGATTCTTGTTTTGGGTTTTGTCTTTTTTATTTCTACAATTTGCTTTCTTTTTAATCTAAAACAAAAAAAAAAGAAAGTAGTAGGTATGGAGTCTATATAAGAAGTGTGTTAGGGTTGTTTATAGACTACCAAAAAAAAAAAGCAAAGCTAAAGAGAGTTGCCTTTTTTTTTTCTTCTTCTTATTTGTTCTTCATCATCATCAAATATGGCTTCATCAAATAGACACTGGCCTAGTATGTTTAAATCCAAACCTTGCAATTCTCATCATCACCAATGGCAACATGACATGAACTCTTCTATCATTCAACAAAGACCTCCATGCAATCCAGGTATATAAATATATGTTTTACATTTTCTTTTGTAATCATGAGGTTGATTCATTTTTATTTTTTTTCTTAATTATGATTAGAAGAGCGAAGTCCAGAGCCAAAGCCTAGATGGAATCCAAGACCGGAGCAAATTCGGATACTGGAAGCAATTTTTAATTCAGGCATGGTGAATCCACCAAGGGATGAGATAAGGAAAATCCGAGCTAAGCTTCAAGAATATGGACAAGTTGGTGATGCTAATGTGTTTTACTGGTTTCAAAACAGGAAATCAAGAAGTAAACACAAACAGCGTCATTTACAAGCTAAAGCTCAACAACACCAACACCAGAATAATTCATCTCATCAACCTATTATTACTTCATCTTCATCCTCTTCTGATAAATCTTCACCAAATTCATTGACTTTCTCAATTGGTACATCGAATGTGATGGACTTGCTGAATTCTCCTACTTCTTCAGTGAACCAACAGAACTATAACGAGTTCTTGTCTAATGAGCAGCCTTTCTTTTTCACCGTTCAACCACCACCAGTAGTACCAACTCATGATCATTCCACCATGTCACAAGGATTTTGCTTCCCGGATTCAACTACTTTTTCTCCTCATTCTTCTTCTTCGTCTTCTGGACTTTTTCTTAATGAATGGATGGGGATAAGTCAAACACCTAGTAATAATTCAAAGAAAGCTGAAAATGAGAAAATGAATTTGCAGTCACAGCTCATGAGTTATACTGTTACTTCAACTGCTTCTCCTCTTGCTTCTACCACTATTCCAACCATTGGTCACATTCAAGGTAAGCCTTTTACTCCGTCCGTTACATTCTTTTTTTCCGCTTCCAAAGATCACAAGTTATTTTGATATATGATAATAGTTTTTTTTTTCTCCGTTTAAATCTGTGTTCAGTCAAATACTGTCATATAAATTGAAACACTAAAAAAAGTGACGTTTTTTTCTTTTTTCTTTTGTATATATGTCTAGTGAGTAGAGTAGGGGAGGAGTATTGAGTAACTGAAGTGTTATATTCTTTACTTTTTATTTTTTATTTATTATGTTGAGTATGTGGTGGGCTGGCTACTCAGTACAAATGATACCATATCTAGTATGAATGTGCACTTTAACATTTTTTTCCATTTAACTTCATGACAAAAGTGAAGATATATATAGTCTAGAAAGTTGAAAGCCACTCATTTTATTTTATTTTAGGGCCAGAACTGAGAATGAGAATAAATGTTTGTCTCTATTCATACGAAATTTAAGCATAATAAGTAAAATCTTCTACTGGCATTTCATGGAAGTGATTGATGCTAAGCTAGGCCTGTTCACTTTTTACACTGTGTTTTTTAACAAGGCCAAAAAAGTAGTACTACTACATTTTACATTTTCTCATACGTTATGTTTTATAGATAAGACAAGGTTAGATTTGTCCTTTGGCTCCCTCATTTTCTGATTTCTTGTCTAATTTTTTTTTTTGGATTAAACGTTCGCATGGATGGATCTTGTGGAGTTATATATATATATAAATTTGACTGCTGCATTGGTTCCATTTATCTCATGATTGTGTAACGTACGTGTGGTTGTAGGGGTTGCTGTGGACCCTAATGATGCAGGTCCCACAAGATCGACCGTGTTTATCAACGACGTTGCTTTTGAGGTTGGGATAGGACCGTTTAACGTGAGGGAAGTGTTCGGTGAAGATGCGGTGCTTATTCATTCATCTGGTGAACCACTTATTACTAATGAATGGGGTATCACAATTCAGCCACTCCAGCATGGTGCATTTTACTACTTGCTTCGCACATCAAGTATTGCATCGACTCATCATGTATAACGAAGACATAATTGATTCGGTACGAATTCAAATTATTAATTTTTAACATTTTTTAATTTATAAAACTTTTCTTGGAAATTCATTTTTTTTTATAAAATTTCATATCTGATTGCAGATTTGTTGATGTTGAAGAAGAGATGGATAGCTGACTATTTGCTGTTGTGTTTTGTTTCATTGTCTCTTGAAGAAAACAAGGAGGGGTTTTAATTAGTTTAATTTGGAGTAGTGTTTAATTAGTATGTTATTTGAAGGGACATTTTAGTTACTACAGAAATCTTATTAATTAAGTCTAGTCTATGTGTTAATGTGTACTATGTTTCATTTTTTATGATGAAATGAAACTTAACATATTATTATAATATAAATGCGCCTTTTTGAGGTTTAATTTCTTTATTTAGATGATATAATTAAGTTGATTAATTAGTAAAATGGTTAACCTTATATGGATGACTTCAGTTGCATTTTTATTTATTTTTACATGGATGACAACATGTGATGATATATATGTGTCTATGAAGGTCAAGAAAAAATCCAATAACTGTGATATCATCATTAACATATTTTCTGGCAGCTTTCATGTTTACTTGTTTGCTTATTCTGCAAGGAAAGCAAAGCATGGTGGTTGTAAGTGCCTTTATTTTCATTTTATACACATTATCATCACCGTAATAGACTAACTCATGTAATTTTTAAAAATGTAAATCGCACATTTTAAGAAGGATTATCTATAAGTAAAAAATTTAATGCGACCAGCTAGATAAGAAAGTTACTAATACACTAACGAGGTATATAACTTGAAGTACTATTTTTTATGTATGTACAATGTAATGTGAAATAAATTCTTCTATTTATCAGGTCAATTATAAATGGTAACAATTGGTAATTATATTGTTTATAGTAGGCAATTAGCTTAGATTAAACTATATAGTATAAAAAAATATTATTAGTATTCTTTTTGGGATTTCTCTTTTCTTAGCCTTTCATATGTAATGTTGGCTGAAGTTGATGGCTTGAAATGTAGTTTCATGTTTTTAGACAGTCATCTCTGGTTTCAACGAAAAAGAATTCTGTGGATAGCCCTTCTAATTCTTAATTAGTTCACTATTGATTTTACTCTATAAATTAAATTTGTGTCTGTATATATGTTTTTGTTTCAACTAGTACGTATGCATAAAACATCATTGTCGGTTCTAAGTTCGGATAAAAAATGAGAGTTGCTAAGGTTCAATCGAAACATTTTTTTCTACTTTTGATCAGACTTTAATTATGAGATTATACTGAGGTTTTGGATAGACTAAAAATAAAAGGATATCATATAAATTGGAATGAAAAGAATGCTTTATATATGTATAAAGGAAAAAACTATTATATATATATATATGAAATTGAATTATTATATGATGAACAGAAAAAAATGTTAACTCAATATATACTTAATATTTTTGTCA
>NW_006239653.1:83658-85765 GCF_000226075.1 Solanum tuberosum | reverse complement strand
GGGGTGGGGGGGGGGGAAGGAAGGAGGCGTAAAGTGGTAGGGAAAAAGGAAGCTTTAGAAAAACAAGGTTTAGTCGTGTCTATTTAGGCAGTAGCTAAGGTAACACTGTTCTTAGCAGACAGTGTGTTGTCATTCTAAACAAGAATCCCATTATTCTCAGATAATAATAGTTTGTTTCTGAATTATCGTAAAATTTTGAGAGAAGTATTATATACAACCTATACTTTGCGTGAATTATTAATATTATCTTTAAATTATTGATAGTGTTAAAAATATTTTTTTATTTGACTAGTTAAACTTAACTACACCCCGATTCTTACCACATGAGTGAAATGCACTCCTAAATTTTCACTAAATTTCTCTCGACTTTTTATCAAGAGTCTCATGCTTCTACAAAAGTTTAATACAACTAGCTATGTCATGTGGCAGATTAAGGATGTATCTAAGTTAAACTAATCAAATAAAAAAATATTTTTAACACGGTTAATAGTTTAATGATATTTTCAATACTTCTCTATAAAATTTTGTTCCCCTAAGTAAACATTTACATCAAATTATATTATTTGTGATGGTTAAGTAAAAAATTAAGATAAATTTATGCATAATTTAATAAAAAATGTTAGTTATACATGTTTTGCTTATTCATTAAGGGGTCGTTTGGTACAAAGATTAATAACGCAGGAATTAGTAATGCAGAGATTAGTAATGCAAGATTTATTTTTATCAAGTGTTTGGTTCATTGTTTCCTACTTCATCTTGTGTTTGGATTAAAACTCTATAAAAAGTTTCTTTCCAATTATATCCTTATATTATTATGTAATTGGGTCAAGGTAGATAATTGCCGGACAATGTTATTTTTTTATGACCTTCTAACTAGCTAGGTGAAGAACAATTTTGTTGTCATGATTGCTATTTTTTCACTTGAATTATTTGAGGATAAATAATTGTCATTTTAATAAATTTAGCACTCACAAAATGACATTTTTCAATTTAAAAAAAGATAAATCATCTACTTTTAAAATCGATAAGACGGTAAACAATACTTAGTAAAATTGAGTAAACCATCTACATTTACACATAAAAATTGTAAGTTATAGTTTTAATATGTATGCAATTTTATAAATTGTTCAAAATACAAATAATTAGAAAACCACACACACACATATATATTATACATTCAATTAAGAAACATCATGTGGTGATATATTTACCTTTTTAATTAGTAAATGTTAAATTCACATTTCAAAAATTGTATTGAATTTATTTAGTAACAAACAACTCTCTCTAATAATTTATATGCTAATTTATTTAAATTAATTTACTAATACAAATATAAAACATAAAATCAAGAAAATAAACAAAATGATTAAAATGATTAATTTGAGGGATATTTTTATCTTTACATAGACTTATCCCATGATATTAAATCATATGTATTACTAATACCTCCAAATGGAAGGTATTAGTAATACATCCTCTAATATCATGTAGGGTGTATAACTAATGCATGGATTAGTTATACATAGGCCCAAATTCTTACCAAACATAGTACTATATAATACCATACATAATACATGAACTATTTCTCCTAATACTTCCTACCAAACAGACCCCTAAAAAAACTGATATATACATTGAGTTTCGAATAAATTTTGTCAATAATCCTTTGGTTATGTCCTGGGACTATTCACACAAAATCATGTTCCTTTTTCAAAAAATTCAAAAAATTTAAAGCTATTTCAAAGTTTTATAATGAATTTTTTTATAACGGAAAGTGCACTAGTTCTAAAGTTAGACTTAATTATGTGATCGACATTAGTCCATGTTCCGAGCTCGATTATTTCCCTTCTCGATATTAAAAAGGCTTTTGTGTCTGTTTAGACATGATTTTTTTTTCATTCACAAAATTTATATTTCTTGCAAATTAAAATTTTAATTTTCAAATATCTTTTCTCAAACTTTTTTCATTATCACATTTTTAATGTTCAAACGCCTACTAATTAGTCTTTTCGTTTGGAAAAAAAGGAAAAATCTTCCTCTATTGCATACAATGGTATCGATATTTTTTTTTGCGGGGGGGGGGGGGGGGGGGGGGGGGGGAAAAAAC
>NW_006239653.1:54692-83260 GCF_000226075.1 Solanum tuberosum | reverse complement strand
GGTGACGTGGAAAGGATTGAGAACAGTAATGCTATCGGTTTCCCTTTTTGTTTTATTTGATAGCACCTATATATATGATTGACAGATCAGAAAATGAAGTGATTTTATATTTATATTATTCTGCAGAAATATAATTATCCCTCCTCTCTTACGTACGTCATGATAACACTTAACAGTGCCTTGTTCTTTTTGTTGCATGAAACTCTAATTATAATCATCATTACCACCAAAGACTTTGGGCTAAAAAAATGTACAATTAGGAATATAGTTATGGTGCTTGAAATGAGATTCAAATGAGACAAGTGATTGGTTGTTTTTCAAATTAAGTGAATTCAAAAGGAATTTAGGAGGAGTTGTTGCTTAGTTGAAAAAATGTAGTCTTTCTGAATGTACCATACCTAGAATATTTGCCTTTTCACCTTATCACTCGAGATACTTATATATTTCATCCGTTCCACTTTAGTTGTCATGATAATATTTAGCATAATTCTTCAGAAGTTTTTTTAATAAAGAGTGTTATTTGATCAATATATCCCTTATTAGTTTTTTAATCTTTATTTGTTTATATATGCCTCTTAATTCTAGAATAATTAATGTGACGGGCCAAGTTGGAAAAAAATAATTAATTTTCTCTTGATGTATAAATTGACAACTATTTTGAAACAAATATTTTTAATACAAATGATAACTAAAAAGAAACAAAGGAAGTATATACTAGCACATGATTATATTGCGATATCAAAGTCGGAGCTAGCACGTAATATACGTGCTCACATAAATTCAATTGTTTTTGTTTAAATTTCAATAGATGTATTGATGATAAATTTACTAACTATTAGTAAAAAAATGAATTATAAACTCAGTAATTATTATATATTATTTAAAATTACCAAAGGACTAATAAATTTCAAATTCTTGGATTTGATTACAATTTACATGCGTGACATATGCTGGTTTGTAAACAGAAACCACAATCAAAGAATGTCATTAGCCCAGAATGCTATAGTACTACCCATCCAAAGGGTCTCATATTTGTTAGCACTTATGAAATCTAGGCTTTCAAGTCATAGAATAATAAGTCAAAAGGAGGAACTAGCCTTCAATAGACATTGACATGTTCATTTCTATCCAATATTCTAAATTCTATTTTCAATGTCTGGAAAGAGCATACCTACAAATCTTTTGACAAAGACAAATCAATTAGGGTAAGTATTCAATGAATATTTTAATATACATATATATAAGCATGAATAAAAGCTATTGAGTCTCGTAAATCTACAATCACATTCGTCACCTTTTCTTAAAAGAATTTAATTTATATATATTGACATGATTTAAGAATTTTTATGTCATTAAAGTATTTTAACATATCATTGTAGTAGGTTATTTTTAACATTATCAATTCTATTTTTCTTTATAATTATTTATAGTTATCTTTTACACACACATATATATATAATAAAATAAAATTTTAAAAATTATATTGTAAAGGTTAAACTCTTCCCAAAATTCATATCGTTCATTCGCTAGATATTCATTATTGTAGAGGCAATTTCGGTGATGTCCAGCTCCACAGACTTACAAAAAATAAATAATAAGTACACAAAGCATATTGTATAAACAGAATTTGAAGAAATAATGCATCCCAAAAAGTGTAAGGTAAAGAGTCTATTCTAATTCAACATTTTATTTGATTTCCACTGTGACAATGAGAAGAAAATATATTGGTTGTTGCCATCACATAGGAGAAACTACATTTACTAGTAAATTTCTAATACTCTCCAATTACATTCCGTCCTTTTCTCTTTATATTCTATGTAAAAAAATATTAACAGAATTTTAAAGGTTAAACGCCGATTAGTTTGTGGTTGAATTATTTGGAAAAAAAAAGATTCTTAATTTGAGTATATAACATAGAAAATAAATTGAAATTATAAAGATTTAAAAAGTATTATTTTATTTTTTTGGAAAAGATGATTAATAGTGTTTTCTGAATAAAGTTAGGCCCCATAAAGTTTTAGTTAAGAGCCATTTCTCCTAATTTAATTTGGGCCGGTCAACATCTTAGGTTAGGCAGATCCTTGAAAGGCTGGTCCTGCATTGGACTGGGCTTCAAAAGTCTTTAGGCTATGAATGCAATGATATGCTTTAAAAGTCTTTAGGCTATGAATGCAATGATATTTGGGTCATTCACACAAATGTTTCTATCTTGGGGTAATTTTAATTTTTGAAAATCAATTATACTTAGTATTATAATTATGAATATTATTATAGTTTACCTAATTACTATTCATACCTAAGGAGCGACAACCTTTATCAAAAAATCACATTGTATATATTACAATGTATATTGAGGTCAATTTTTGGTTTAATAAATATATATACAAGTATTGACATCTTTTAACACGTTAAAAGTTTAATATAATGATTAGGTTGTGAAAATTCCTTGAGGTCATAACTCATGTGTTCTAGCTCTACTAGGGTAGAGCTTTGATGATGTTGCTCAATAGGATGAATCCATTAAGTTCATAATTATATATTGGGTAATTTTTATATTTTTTTACTACAATCATTAACACCCCTTAAAGAACAGAAGTATAAAGCTTTGATGATGTTGCTCAATAGGATGAATCCATTAAGTTCATAATTATATATTGGGTAATTTTTATATTTTTTTACTACAATCATTAACACCCCTTAAAGAACAGAAGTATAAAGCTTTGATGATGTTGCTCAACAGGATAAGTCCAACCATTAACACCCCCTTAAAGAAAAGAAGTGTAGAGCTTTGATGATGTTGCTCAATAGGATGAATCCATTAAGTCCTTCCTGTGGGAAGCAAAGTAGAGACAGTCAGACAGGTAGTAGAGACAGATTCATGATTAAAATTTAACGAGCTTTAATCAAAGTTATCAATTTGAATATATATATATATATTATTGTTCATCAAAAAAATGATTAGTCAATTTAGAAGTCTATTAAAAAATTTGGTGATGAATTCGATTTTGAAGGTCTTGTTTTGATTTCGAAATTAAGTATCAAGGTACCTTAAGAAAAAAAGAAAAAATATATTTATGACTCTATTCAATCCTTCTAACTTAACTTAGTAGCATTCCCAATGTAGTTTTGTAATTTAGTAGACTACACAATATAATTTAATTTTGTTTAGGGGAGAATCTTTGAATTAACACTTGTGTGAACCTCTTTGTATTTGTATTTCGAGTGCATGTAAATTGTATTTGTATTTCGTGTGTAAATTGTATAATATTTCGAAAGTAAATTGTATAAAATTAGATTTCTCCCACGTTAAATGTTTGTGTCTTTTTGTATAGTTATAATTTCCCATCTTTCGATTTGCTTTGTTAACTTACGCATGACTTAAATCTTAAACGTTGTTAGCAAATCTCTTGGTGACAGTAAGATTTCAGTATCGATTAAGTTTTCAGTAAGGAGCAAATTTGTTGTAGTGAAAACTTGTTGCAGTAATATACTTGAAGCAAATGTACTATTTGTCGAAAATGGTCTAGTGAGTGTGAGATTTTACGTTTATTTAATATTATTTTCTGTAAATATATTTGATGCTCGTAACTTCTTAAAATACATTATCGTTAATTATAACTTGATAACTAATTTTTTTCCAATTGATAATATAATATTTCTTATAATATTTAATAAGACATAAGTAGACATATATGAATTATTGTACGTTATGTAACACCACAATTGTTTAGATTTTACATAAGTTCTTATTGATTATATTTTGAAAACTTTTTGAATTGACTGAGTTGTTACACAAACTTATCAAAATTATTCTAGAAATATTAAAATAGAATTAATATTTTGCCTGATTGAGTTTGCTAAATAAACTATCATTTTTATTTGTATAATATTTCATATAATTTTTAATTACAAAATTAAATAGGTCTAAATCAATAATATTGTAGTGATTGTTACGCTTTAGAAGACATCCAAAGTTAAGATAATGTCTTTTCAAAGTTTATTATTTGATAATCTAATTAATTTAAGCTTTGAAATATATGAGAAGACATCCAATTGAAGTGAACTAGACAAATTAGGAAGTAGAAAGTAAATTGCAAATTTATTTATTTATTTAAACCTTTTAAATATAATTACATCAATTGTATTTTTAAAAAATAGTAAAATTTTGAAAATATATGCATAATAATTAGAGCTGTCAAAAAGGGTCAACCCAACCCCACCCGGCCCAAGCTTCGCGGGCCAAGGAATTTGAATGGCTAGGGCGGGTCGGCGCTTCATTTGGAAGGGCCTGAAAACACTCAACCCAACCCAACCCAACCCTAGAAGGGCCGAGGGCTGGGTCGGGCTAGCTCTTCTTTTTTTCTTTTTTCATTTTTTTCTTTTCAAACTTATAGTTCTATAACATTGAGAAAATGAGAAGAATTTCAAATCAAATATGCCAAAAAATGGTGTTGTTTCAATAACACAAGCAAAAAATCTAGTGTAATTAGCATATATCTTGCATATCAAATACACGAACGAGATAAAAAGTGACAAACAAGATGGGAGGGAGGCGAGGACGCGAGATTTGTCTATGTATCCTCGATACATGGAAATCTACTTGGATAGAGTGAATCTAGAACATATTAACCTAATTTTAAGTCAATATATTTCGAGATGTACATGTATCTGGACGTACCAAAATTCGGTAAAATTAAACTAATAATATTACAACATAGTGTGTATTTAGGTAATTAGATTATATACTAGTGAGATTATTATAAGTTAACCCATAAATAAAAAGTTTTGGCCCATAGGCTGACCCCGACCTGGCCCCAATCAAGCCTCAAGGGCTAATGACTTATATGGGTCGGGCTTATAAGCCCTAGTTATAAATGAGCTTGAAAAATCATATTTCAACCCTATCCCAATAACGGGTTGGGTTGGGCCGGCCCCATGGGCTAAGCCCCTTTTGACAGCTCTACTAATAATTGATAAAAAATGGACAACAAATTATTAAGAAAATTTCAATTAATAAAAACAATAAATACATAATTCTTTTTAATATATATTTGTTGTTAAACTATAGTAGCTCTTTTTTTTTGCTTTGTAAAAATAAATAAATATATTACCTGTATTAGAACCCTAATTGTACTCTTTCGCCTCCGTGTTTTGCTCTTCCCATAAAGGAATCAAACTTGTTCATACTTCATCCATAATTAACTTACTATGCACCATCAATAATGTTGTTTTTCCCAGAGCTTTTATACAAGAATATTCTACTACTCTGTTGTTTTGTTGATAGATCATCATCATCACCAATGCCGAATAACAACGACGATGATAATAATAATAATAGTAATAGTAATAGTAATAGTGCAGAAGAAGAATTGCACGAAGTAGGTAGCAATCGTCCGGCATGTGCTTCGTGCAAGCATCAAAGAAAGAAGTGTATTGTAGGGGACTGCGTTATGTGGCGCCACTTTCCAGCTAGCAAGATGGATGAATTTCTTGGAGTTCACAAGGTTTTTGGTATATCTAATGTTACAAAGAAGATTAAGAGCTTTGATGATGTTGCTCAACAGGATGAATCCATCAAGTCTTTCTTGTGGGAAGCAAAGTTGTGGCAGGTACTACATGCTCACTCATGATTTAAAGTAGTTTATCAATTTGAATATATATTATTGTTCATACAATTACTCAATTTAGAGGTCTGGTTAAAATTTAAACTTGATGATGAATTCAATTTTGAAGTTCTTGTTTTGAGTTGGAAATTTAGTATTTGTTGAAACTTTAGTGGGTTTTTACCATATCTGTATATCCAGCTCTAGTGGATTTAAATATCAGAGGTGCAGCCGATAGAGCCACAGAGAATAAAAGAATGTCTCCCGCTAGAAAACCTTTTTATGTTAGGAAAAGGTTTATAAGTTATAACCTAGGAAACTATTCATTTCTTTTAATTTAGTAGCATTCAGAATATAGTATGCTAGAGAATTTTGTTGACATAAGTATTATGTTAACAACTCTTTATAGTAAGCTAGAGAATTTTGTTTAGATGGAGAATTTGTGAGACAGAAGTATTATGTTTCGTTGTATTCCGATCGAGTATATTGTGTGAGGTTTTTCTCTCTATCTTGTACTAACTAGGTCGATTGGTAAATGTTTGTCTTTTGGTATATTTGTTGTTTGTCTTCTTACTCAGAGGTTTGAGCTTCCACATGACACCTCTCGATGACAGGAAGATCCAGTTCACGGGCCGTTAGGGGAATACAAGAAGTTGGAAAAACAACTTATGGAGGAACAAAGGAATAAACAACTTCAAATAGTTCAATTGCCAGATGTAGCCCAGGTTCCAATAACAACATCAGAGAGTACCACTAGGTATGTGCACGTGCCCCCTTTGGCAGTAGATCATAAAAATATGGTGGTACCAAGAGAAAATGGTGCAAATAATACTAATCATAATCAGCAAGATTATAACATGCTGAACTCAAGTGTACCGAATTATGCTAATCATTTGCAATGGCATGGACAAGGTGGAGAAATTCAAGGAATTACTAGTAATGGTCTTAATATTGGTGATGGCAACAATATGTTTGGATATGGTAATTTACCATATCATCTTAACAGACCAATCGAACAAATTCGAAATGGTTATATACCAAGATTTCCAGGAACTGTTCATCATCAAGCTACTTACAATAACGGTGGACATGTTCAATTACATCAACAAAGATTTCCATACAACAATGTTGATTTGGGCCATGAAAGAAGAAGAAAGGACCAAAGTGATCAATTTGTGAATCCAAATTTTAGTGGTAGACATGTACGAGGAAGGGGAATTGGGTCAATGATTAGACATAGTCCAATTATATCAAATTGTAGTTCTGGTCCTAATATTGACTCGATTATTGTTAATGCTATGAGGACAATGGCGAATCATAGTGTTAATGGAAGACATGTCGAAGATGGAAGAAATCAAAGAGCACAAGATGTTGCAACAGTTCTTCAAGACTTCACTAACTATAACCCCAATGATTTACCAGGTAAATGTTTTTTAAGTTATATAGTGTAACTATACACCACCATCAGATTATTTTTGCCTGACAAAGTCAAACTCAATCCGTCCCAATTATTGTCTTATAAACCCATTATGGCCCATTCGGTTTTGGGTTGGATTGGGTCTTGACCCGATTATTGTCTTAACCCATTATGGCCCATCCAAATTTGATCCAACACACCTAATTGCCACTCCTAGACTAGTAGGTAACATACTTATTTTAAAATTTTAGATTGTACAATTAAATATAGCTTACCTCTACATAGATTTAGATGACTTGGATGGTGTATAAAGATTAACTAGTTTTTTTCTCAATTTTTCATCGCCGAGTAATATAAGTGCTAATATCATATTACTAGATGCGAAATTTTCAAGATTATGATGCTTCCAATGTTCTAATTTTTAACCATAACGTATATCTAATATAATCATTTTTTTGTTCTCTATATTTGAAGGTGAACATAAGCAACGAGATTTGGATAATAGAGATCATTCAGCCTCCAAATAGCACATTTTACATTATTTCCAACGTAGTTGCTAATGATATAAGGGGGAAAAGGTGGTAATTACAGATTCCTCCTCCATTATTCATTTGTAAGTTTTCCTAAAAGTCGTACCTATTTTGTCCGATATTTTTTTAAAGTATTTTATTATCAAATAGAATTTTACAGCTAAAAAAAAAATCATTGTGACTAGATCAAACATAACTAATAACCTTCAATTTCCTAATCATCTGTCGACAACTTGGATATATGGTAGTTCAAGATAGTCAAGTATTTAGTTAATTTCACTTTGAGACCGCCTCTGAAATATACATCTTGAATTATTCTCTTCATTCACGTACCGATACTTATCTTCTTTTGCGTTGAAAATAATTTGGTTCCTCTCTTGCCACATATGATAATGCAGCCGGTTAATTAAGGATATATTGTTATTATAGCACTATTCTCATTATATTGATCCACTGTCAATATAAGTTATTAGTATCATGCTTTTGCTTGTCGTGTCTGATCTAGCCATTATAGTAACTTGTTCCACACAGATGAAAACGATTTATTATTCGATTCATACAAAGGGCATGCATACTATATTAACATTCATTCCAATCATCCTACTTTTCATGTATAACCTTCCGTGAGCAACCAACTTCACAATAAACAACTATTTTGGGAATCTTCCATCATACTCAATTAGTTCATTTTTTTCACGGAAAATTAGTGCAATCTTTGGAATTGATCTTCTATGTAATTAACAAGCATCTTCTACCTACTCCTTAGCTTTGAAATTCTTCTTGATAAGCCTTTGAAAGTTTTCTTGATAAGCCGAGATGATTGTTTTGTTCGATATTATTAAGTTTTTGATCAAATCATAATTATCTATTTTTGTAATAGTGAAGAAAAAAATAGTCTTAAGAACTGCCTTACAACATAATTTTTCATTTTATTAGTTAAATTTAGGCCAGTTCAATTTATCATCGAATAAGGGCGTCTCAATAAAATTAGTGGCCTAAAACCAAAGACATGGACAAAATTATTAGTATTAATTTTGGATATTTTTTTTGTTCTTGTGTACTATTTGTTGTTAGTCTATATTCTTAAGCGTAACTTCAAATTATAATATTATTATTTATAAACGTAAGGATTAGTTAACTTCACATATTATTATTTATAAACGTAAAGATTAGATTTAGTTAATAAGAGATTAGACATTGTTTGCAATATATCACGTTGAATTTTAATGTAAAAAGTTTATTTATTAATAATGAAGATTTGAGTTGTTCAATTCAAAGTACTAAAATATTTTAAATAAAAAGTAGATAATTACTCTTCTTATATATATATATATATATTTGTAATGTTCGATATTGTTTCACCTATAACTAAAATCATAAAATTCACTATTAAAATTTTTTGAATCTCAAAATTTTGAGGCCTAAAGCAAACATTTTACTAGTCTTACCTTGAACCACCCTTGCCATCGAGATAAGATTACACCCACTATCTTGATTTGAAGTATGTATACCAACTTAAATAATTTTCAAATATACATCTCTTTTTTAGAAGTTGAATATATTTGCAGCTAAGTTTACACAAATAAATGTGGGCACAATAGTTTGGCGACCATGTGTGATGTGTCGTGCCTTTGGGGTTCATATTTTCCACCATGTTTGTGTTAGGAGGGTTTGCCTAATGTTACCTGTTGCAGTCTTACAAATAAATAATAATCCACAGAAAAGACAATTTTATATATATATATATATATATATATGAAAAAATTATAGAAATCTCACCTTATAGTTTACTTATTACCATTATTCCCTATAAGTTTTACAAATCTCCAAAATCCCTCATTTTCGAGCATTAGATTAGTGTATCAGCGCTTATATTATTGTATCTCGCGCATCAGATTAATGTATCAACGCTTATATTATTGTATCTCGCGCATCAGATTAATGTATCAACGCTTATATTATTGTATCTCGCGCATCAGATTAATGTATCAACGCTTATATTATTGTATCTCGCGCATCAGATTAATGTATCAACGCTTATATTATTGTATCTCGCGCATCAGATTAATGTATCAACGCTTATATTATTGTATCTCGCGCATCAGATTAATGTATCAACGCTTATATTATTGTATCTCGCGCATCAGATTAATGTATCAGCGCTTATATTATTATATCAGTTTGAGGAATTTTTGTAATTATAAACTTTTAAGGGATAAATTGTAATTTTGCCTTAAAAGTATGTGATTTCTATAATTTACCCTATATATATTGAAAATTCGCAGCCAAAGAATGTTGCTTTATAAAATTCTTATCATAGTATAATATCAATATTGAATACCCATCATTTCAAAAAGTTAAATTAGTCATTTGAACGTCGATATCTTTTGTTTAAAACCATGTGAAAAAAAGACTATTCTTCATCTAAATTACTCACTCAGTTATCCCAAAAAGAGTACTCAACTCTTTTTCTTTAGCAACTATAAATTTTTTAATTTTCCACTGGCAAAAATAAAAGGTGGTGTATATTTTACATATTTTTAATTTATGACTACAAATTTTAAAAAAAATAATTACTTTCTTAAAATTTATCTCAAATTAAATAATAAATTGAAACGGATGGAACAATAATAATTATCATTGTATATAGATGAACAAATGAGTTGATGTTAGATCCTATTCTTACGACAAGAAGTCAAGCAAATAGAAGTCTAAATTAGCACTTTTTTCTTTTTTTAATTTATTGATGATTCATGATTCATGAACCTTGTTGTTAAATACTAGACTCTATATTAAAGTCAATTGTAAAACAAAATGTCTTGGAAAATTAGATCCTTTTATTGGCCCACCAAATAGACCAAGGAAAGCCTTACGAACCCAGTGAAGTCACATCGATGTGTAGTCTCTAGAACGTCAAATGTGAGTCATCTTGCTCATCCTTTGTGGAAGTTTCTTCTATTGGATCAAATTAACGAATATGTGCCTTCTAATCGCATTGAATTGTAAATATCCCCTTCGGCTATCAAAGAGTGAAGAATCTAATCAAACATACCAAATCGTTTTACTAGTTTAACAGTGTAATCATATGTATCTAAACACGAACTATAATAAAGAATCATAGTCTATAAAAAATTATTGCAGTGTTTTTCAAAGAAAAGATCGCATTAATTTTCACTGAAACTTTATAGGAATTCTCCTTCTTATCAAATAGGAGGAGTCCTTAACTATTGTGTCTTTTTATTTATTAATTTAAAACAATAAAATTATTTATATGATCTCAATTGACCATGGATGACCTGGATCTAATTTCTTCAATATTTTTATTCTTCTAAGATTAGCATGCACTTAAGATTATAATCAAAAGGCAGTGTCGGTTACAAATTCAACTCAATCTAATAACTATGATCTAAATCTCGTATAAAATAAATGAATTTCAAATCTTTTATCATTTTGAGCTATATGTAATCGAAAACGAGGTTTTCACCACTAATATCCACCTCAAAAAAGGCGTCTTCCACGGGCAACAACTTCCCCTTATTCTAAAGTGATCAAATTGCGTCCAATCTTTTTTTTAATACTGACATCAATACTCTTAAACAAAACCAAGTATACATCATTGTACATGTACACAATTAAATAAACTTGAAATATCAACGCAAACAGGGGGTAATTAATTAAACCATGTCACATCCCATCAAGACACCAACCATATAATATAAATTGAAAAAGACTTGCATAATTTTTCACTTGTTTCCTCATACTTTCCTCTTTCTCCACGAGATAAATAAAATTCATAAAAATCCCACGATTAAACGATTACTTTTCTAGTATCCCTTTATGTTAAATACCTCATAAAACTAAACATTTTCCCCAACAAATTAACCAAAATCCCTTCTAATTATAGCTATGGTTCCAACTCCTCAAAGTGATCTACCTCTTAATGAGAATGACTCACAAGAGATGGTATTATATGAAGTTCTTAATGAAGCTAATGCTCTAAACATCCCTTATTTACCCCAAAGAAATCAATTACTTCCAAGAAATACTAATAATCTTCGTCCGTCACAGTGCATAGGCAAGAAATACAGAGGCGTACGACGTCGTCCGTGGGGAAAATACGCTGCCGAAATTCGCGATTCGGCTAGACACGGTGCGAGAGTATGGCTAGGTACGTTTGAAACTGCTGAAGAAGCTGCGTTAGCTTATGATAGGGCGGCTTTTAGAATGCGAGGTGCTAAGGCACTACTTAATTTTCCATCTGAAATAGTGACTGCCTCTGTTTCAGTAGAAAAATTAAGTTTGTGCTCAAATAGTTACACTACCAATAATAATTCAAATTCAAGTTCGAATGAAGTTTCAAGTGGAACGAGTGATGCATTTGAATCAAAAATTTCCAAGGAGTTTTCTCAAGATGTTAAAACAGAGCTGTGCATGGAGAATTTCTTGGTGCTCTAAGCGAATAATGTGTTGGCAAGTAGGGAATATCTCTATCTATGTATTCAGGTGTACGAATCAATTGAACTACTAAAATTTCGCTGTTGTACTTATATTATGGGCTTCTCTATTCTCTTATTTCCTTTTTTGAATTGTTTGCAGCGATGCACGCTATAATCTTGTGTAAAAAGATTGCTTAGGATACTTAGTATGTTTATAAGTTGTAATAGACACATTCTATTTTCTAGTTTTTTTTCTTCTCAAAATTCAAATCAAACGGAATATTATATGTATACCCAAATCTTTTTTCCGGTTTGATTGATAATTTGATATATTACTCATGATAAATAAAAGGAAAAACTTTTCTATCTAATTCGGTAATTATATCAATATAAGGATAAATAAATAAGTGAAAATAATTTTAAAATTTGACCAGTTGAATTATAATCGACTTATCTTAATCGGCCAAGCACCTCACAATCCCAAAGTCCCATCTGTAATGATAATAACACTCGGATTTATATTAGCTCTATAATAATAAAATAATTTTTAATAATTAATACTATACAATAATAAATGCATTTATAATTAATAATTTATAAATACTTTGTAAATTTTTAAATGTAAACACTAAATATGAATAAAAATTAAAGAATTTTTCCGAGCTCATACTTTAAAGGCTAGAGCTGTCTATATTTGTATAATAGAGAAAATATAAAATTTGGTGAGAGCACTTTGCGTATTGGTCAGCAGTCAAAAGACACACGAGAATTGTCTTGAATATAAAGAAAGGATTGAGATGCAATATCTGCCTATTGACTTTGTAATTATCTAAAGTTGTCTCTCGACTCCCCAATGTAACCGCCATATAAAAAATAAATATATTATTTTTTAGAGTTAAAAAAAATTGTTTTAAGAATAGAGACTTAACATAAGTTATACTTTTAATATGATAATATTGACGTAATATATAAATATACTCTTTAACTTGACTTCAGAGGTTGATATTTATGTCTTTCAATTTTCGATGTGCATAAATAATTACTTAATTTTGTATAAATTTAAACAAGTAGACACACACGCTCTACGTGACATAATACACATAGGACGCCACATGGGATGCATATTGACCACATAGGACATATATGTCTACTTGTTTTGTTTTAGATAAGTTTAAGTATCTACTTATACACATTCAAAGTGCGAGAACATATATATAAACTGAAGTCAAGTTAAAGAGTATGATGATTTGTTATGCTTGTTAATGTTGATTTCTCTCTTAGCTTCGTCTCCACTTTTTCTAGACTCCTCACATAATAAAAGATATATATATATATATATATTATTTTTTTTATTTTTTATTTATTTTTTTTGTAATTGCCAAAGGATATTCTTTACAAAAAGGATAAATCTTTCCAAAACAAAGATAACCTTTTTTTAAAATTAAGTTACTTTATAAGCACACCTTGATGACTTTTCGTTTTATAAACTACTCGAGAACAATAGGAATAGAATCATAAAAATATTTGTCACACGTTTACCATAAAGAGAAGAAAGAAAATTAATACTGTATATGTATAAAGACACCAGGACCAAATTAAGCACGTCTAATTTTTCTAATTATAAATTTCAACCGTCTTCCCATCTAGAAAAACATTATACGTAATCAATGAAGTGTGCAATATTTATGTTAGATACCTACCAACTTTTACAGAAGGATCCATATTGCATTTTTCTTGTCAATAAATAAATAACAAGATGGTTAGTCAAGCCTCTTGTCTATATGCGCGATCGGATGTATCATTATCGATGCGAATTTAATTGAATTTATAATTATTTTTAACATGAAATATAAATTTATATATAAAAATTTATTCAAATTGTAATAAATAATAGACATGAATCTATATATAACTTGAAAATGTTTAATACTAAGAATCACAAGAAATTGAACCCACAAAACTTAAAGGAAAAATTATCAAAGTATACACCATTAGTTACGGTATTCTCAATATTTCCCTACCATTTTAAAATAATACGAAAATTCCTTCTTTTCACTCAAAATCCACATTTCCACTCCAAACTCACATTTCTAACTCCTATATTTACTCCTTCAATTTCTCTCTCTTTTCACTCACATAATCAAATCAGTTACCACATTAATCAAAATTTGAATTTCAAGAGGTTTCTTTCTCCAGTCAACTAATTTCAGATTTGTAGGTACTTTCATCTTCTTCAATTTTCTTCTTCGTTTTTTCTTGTTTCATCATTTTGTCTAATACATATGGATGCTCCTTCATTTAGCATGGGGATTACCCAAAATAGTTACACCTAATACTAATCGAATCTTTGATTCTGATAATCTCAAATGGACAAAAAAACAGATCTAAAAGGTTGCAGGATCCTTTAACAATGGCAAATCAAAGTTCAAAGAAGGCAAAAGCGAAAAAGGATGTACCTGCATCATCAAAAGCAAAGGTTGAAAAACAACAACAAAAAAGAGGTAGAAAGGTTTCCCCCGCCATATCTCGATCTACACTATCCAGGGTATGTATTGAACCATGTATTTTAGTATTTATTTATTTTGTTTTAAATTTATGTCTTCCCCTGTTGAACTATTGAATCCACAACATTCATTTGAGGTGAAATTTGTTCAAGATATTATGCAACAAGAAAGCGACAGTTTGTAGCTATTGAAATAATTTTTCTTTACTTACACATTTGATCTGTTTTTATAATGTATCTTCTTTTTTTGTAGTGACTGCGAAATGTTTTTTGTTGTTTTTGTTGAATTTCTGAGTGATGAAATCAACATCCCATCTAATGATTTTCGAAGTGACTATCTTTGCACAAGATATGCAACACGGTTATGAAAGTATGGTCTCAACAAGGCCAAGACGGGATATGTTAGCGAGAATGATGATCCTACAAGGAAAAGAGTGACTACACTCCACCAACAGAAGATGATCTTGTTAATGTAGAATAGATTCTTATGTATCGATTCACCGACAGTTGTTGATGATCTATTGTTTTTAAGATACATTAATTAGTGTTTTTGAGTATTTCTTCCCTTTTAAAGATATTACTTCTAAATGTGAAGAGTTTTTATGTTGAAAATTATTTATTTCGCTTTTCATTTTGTTTTCAATATATTTAATACCTTGTTAAATTTTGTCTCTTATAAGTATAGTGCACATCACTATAGTTGATACTATATTATTAGCAGATACAAGATTTTCCAAAAAATTATTATGTATATGATACACAATTACTTTCAATATAACAAATTTGTATGTATCAACACCTAATACTATATTTTTATACCTGATACAAATTAGTTAATTTTCAATATATTTAGTACCTTTTAACATTATGTCTCTTATAAATTTGGTACAAATGACTATACTTGATACTATATTATAAGCTGATACAAATTTAACAAAAAATATATTATGTATATGATACACATTATTATTTATCATGTTTTCAAAATCACAAATTGATGTATCTCACAAAACCTGATACTATATATTTACAATTGTTACAATCCTCTAAATTTGTATTATATTTAGTACTTTTTAACATTATATCTCTTAACCGATACACATCACAACTCTTATCCGGTACATATCACAACACTCGATACTATATTAACCGATACAAAAAAATTCAAAGAATTAAGTATCAGATTCATTATGTTAAACAAATCAATGCAATGTAATAGTATTTTCAGTACTTATTAGCAATTACAAATACATTAATTACTTAACCAACACAATGTATATTTTAAAAATAACTTTGTATCAAACACAAAACAATACACAATATGTATACCAGATTCATTTTATCAGAAATTAACAATAAAAAAATATAGGCAGAACTGAAAAACGTAACATTTTAATTTATTGAATCAGAAATTAGTAAGCTAAAAGTACTTTTCAATGTAAACATTTGTAACAGTGGAAAGAAATGTTATAATTTGAGAATTGTTAGATCTGAAAAACAAAGTACTCCAAAAAAGTATTGATCAAGATTCTTTCGGGAAGAAAGTACAAGTTCTTCGATTGTGGTCTTCTTGTCCACAGCCACAACAGTTCGTGTTTGATGTTAGTTTTTCATCTGGATTTTCTTCCTTTTACTCCTTGATCTACTGGACATTCTTTTGTATCTTTGTGGCAAGACAACTTCTTTCAAAACACATTTCGGAACTGACCAATCACTTTTGTCTGGCATTGATTCCATTGGAACTGCATAACACACTAATACATAGCTACAATTGTACCAAATATATTTATTATTTAATGTTTATTGTATTATTCCAAAAAAAATTACACTTCAAGATACATTATTATAACTCAGCTCAACGGATCATATATATTCTTAGTTATATATCATACATATTATTACTGTCACCACAATTTTACATGTTTTAGATACATATAAAAAAAATGATACAAAATACACCTATGTACCACAATTACATGTTTCTATTCATTGATACATTAAAAGAACGAAGAGGTATTTCAAACGTATATGATACTTTGTAATTATCAAGCAATGATACACAAATCTAAACATCATACACATACGAAGCAACACCCAATACATAAGATGTAATCTAATTATGAATATAATTTGCAAATAACAGTGTATCATGAATAATATAGTAACAAACAAATTTTAAAAAAAAACAAAGAAAGTTATACAATCTGTGTATCACAAGATTATTTGTTCACAAACCTTTTGTTATAAGATCTTTTAACTCAGCTGCAATGGCGGAAATAAGGTTCACGAATGAAATATTCTCCCCAACCACTATCCCATTACTTCTGTATCACTCGTACCTAACATCACTTTTCCATATTTTGAATGCCTTAACAATATCAAAATATTCATTATGAATCTTCACAAAATTTCGTTGCAATTTTTTTTGAATCAAGCTTCTGCAGTTTTTTGGAAGAACAGAGAGACACAATTTGACAATTTGAAATTTTAATTTCCTAGTTATGTTACTTGTTTGTGAACGACTGATTGTTAGAAGAAAGAAACGTACGCTTGATTTGTGGGATTCAATTATATTTTCTGTTTTTAGTCCCTTATTTAGCACAGTAATCTGATGACAGAAGTGTCCAAATTAATGTATCCTCCCTCATAATTATGTATCCGAAAGGTATAAAAAAGAAGGAATTTTTGTAATTAATGAAAGAGTAGAGATAAGATGTTATTTGTCTATTACACTATGTGATTTGCATAATTTTTACAAACTTAAATTCTAAATTCATCTTGCGATCGAAAAAAAAATGTATTCTCTTATTAAAAATTAGGACTTTCTTTTTTTGGTGATCTAGAGTTAGATCTTAAAACTAAGTCAAAATCACAGGGATGGTGGATGGGTAAGGGCGTAAGGCATAGATATATCTAACACATTATATTACTACTCCTCTGTTCTATTGTTGTTGTCGATTTATCTCTCTTATGCTTATTAGAAAAATAAAATAATAGCAGATATAATTTATTATGCTACTCTTATTTTTTTATTTATTTTTTGGTAACTAACATGATTTTATTAATCACCAGTGAAAACATTACAAAACCATAGCTTAGTCAAAGTCAACTAGCTATCTCCTAACTCATCTCTAACTGGACTATTTCAATTGTGTAGTACATCCTGCTCAAAATTGGAAATTATGAATTAACCTATTTACATCATGTGTTGCTCGAGCACTGCAAGTATAAGCTATCTCCCGGGCAAGGCTTTCGATCTCACGACTTCTCTTCTCAAAAATTCTCGTGTTTCTTTCATTCCATATCGCATGAACTATCTCTGCATTTAGCATTCTAAATATTCTAGCTTGGGCAGATTTTCCTTTCACGAGTGAGGCTCCATTCTAGATGTTGAGTCCATGATTGCGGAGTGATAGAAGGTTGTCCAATCCAATTTAGTAATCTATTCCACAGTTGATTTCCATAAGAACACTTAGCAAATAAGTGATCTCTATCTTCATATGCTACTCTTATTAGATAAAAATAAATTGAAATAATTATCAATTTTATTTTTTTAAAATAATAATTATTTTAGGATAATATTTCCAAACTAAAGTGTAATTAATTCATTTGGGAAAGTGGGAGTATTAGAATTTAAAAAGTAAAAACATAAAAGACTCCTCGAAAATTAATCACTCAGAAAAAGGAAATGGTATTATAAAATCAAGCAGAAAGACTTTGATGATTATTCCAACAAAGTAAATTATCCATTTGTATCCATTTATAAAATTGAATCCGACTTCTCTCCATTACCCTCCAAGGCAATTATGTACATTATATACTTTTGAGCAATACAATTCGCATTTTACTACTTTAATGGTATAAAAATTGTAAGAATAATTGAATCACACTACTGTATACTTTAAACTATATGAATTGTATACTTCAAAAGTATACCACTTAAATATATACTGTATACTCCTATGTATACAAAATACTAACCGTCAATTATGTTCGACAAAGACAAAAGACAATAATATAAAATTTTGCAACTCAATATATGCATGAAACATGAAAGATATATAAAAGAGGTGGTGATTAAAAGCAAGTGGCACATAATTTAATAAAAAATCATGATTCATCCAATAATTAATTCCTATACATATATAATTATACCCAAGAATTTTAATTTCCCTTACCTTGTATCTCCCCTAATTATATTTTGTATCTAAAACTTATTATTTCTTCTATTACAAAGAGGATAATAAACCATCCAAATAATCACTTCCAAGATCCTCAAACTCTAGGATATCCAAGTCATTCAAAAGATCCTCCTCCATGCTTCTCATAATTTTCTTCTCCTTAGGCAATTGATTAATTTCATCCAAATTTTCATTCATGTTCCAATCCCTTGATACCCTTTTTCTTGAATTATATTGACTTGATGATGAAAAGGTCCATTCTTTTTCATTAGGACAATTAGATATTCCCATGGCTTGAGCAACAATTTCATATGGGAAATTTAAATAGGCCTTGGGACCTCTAATTCTCAAAGCCGCCTTATCATAAGCCATAGCAGCTTCTTCAGCAGTATTAAATGTCCCTAGCCAAACCCTAGCTCCTTTTCTTGATGAATCCCTTATCTCAGCCGCGTATTTTCCCCATGGCCTCCTTCTTACCCCTCTATAATGCCGCGTATTATTAATTACCATCTTCTTCTTCTCAACGTTGACAACGTCTTCATCATCTTTATTTGTTGATTCGTCGTTTGAATTTTTGTTGTCTTGAGGAGGAATAATAATTCCATCAAGAATATCTTCCCAAGTTTCAGCTCCCATTGATATCCACCTTCCTAAGCTTGGTAATCTTTCAAGAATTGGAAGTTGTTCCCAATATTGTTCACAACAATATTCATTTGTCACCTTTTGAGAATTTTGATCATTCTTGGATATGAAGTTTGCCCAAACATTCTCTAGAATCTCTTCACATGCTACTTGATCTTGTTGTTGATTATTCTTTTCCACATGAGTAGTCATCTTTAAAGAATGTTTCATATGAAAAAAAAAAATATTTGTTGAAATTAAATTAACTTGAGGACTATTTATAATACAAGAGATAGCACTCTTATCTTATAATATTGTGCAAGGCTAGCTTATTGTTTAATAATGACTAGGAATTAAATAACAGCTCAGCAAATGGTTTAATCCAATTGATGAATTGGAAGACAGTAGGATACTTGTATTACAAATTATGACTAAGCTAAATTCAAGGATGTTACTAGAATTTAGACATGAAGAAAGGAGTTCACTTTACTGTTTTTAATATTTTCTTGTTGAATGCTTTGGTTATGACTAATCGTTTTGTGTGTTGTTAGCTGGAAAAGCTATTTTTTTAATATTTATTTATTGTGAAATTCCCGTTTTTACTAAATGATTAATGAGATAACAAGCAAGTGAAGAGTATGAAAAAACTTGTTCTAGTTGATTTTTTTTCGTTTTTGATCGCAATAAGTCCACATCTAATTTAATTTTCTTAAACTTCTTAGTTAAGGAAGGAATGTTCACATTGAATCCCTAAATTGGTTTTAAAATCCTCCAATAAAACTTTAAAAGAGGTGAAAACTTATGTGTTTATATCAAATCAATAGATGCATGTGTTTGCAGAATACTAAAATTATAGTTAATTCTATTATTATGTTTTCTTACTTCATTAAATCACCGAATCATGTTAATATAGTTTGATGTAAACATTCTGTATGGATAAAATTTTCTCTTCCTCACTTAATTAACCTCAAAGAACTAGAGATACCTTTGACATTTGTTTGCATTGCTGGCTTATCACGATTTTATTTGTGTATCCAGAAAAAAGCCATTTCTTGCGAAATACTCTTCAAAAAATACAAATTAATTGGCGGTTTAGTGGGAAACGAACTTTTTAAGTTTATTCCTACTGCCTTTTTTTCCATGGCTTTAAAGGTTTAAAGGTACTGGTCTTTTTCAAACCATTCCTGCTCAATGTACTAGAACTCTAATTGTATTTCCTTAATTTTTAAGTTAATAGTAAAAAACAAATTGCTATTATCTTTCGTGAGTTTCACACTTTATTTATTGATTATTCTTTTTTTTTCTACTTGAACTATCATACTATTTATGTGTTAAAACATACGTCGAAGCTGATTAGATCAATTATCAGTTGTTCTGTTCTCCTACTTAGATTATTACCATCTACTCAATTAAGTGTGTTTTAGTACATAAATAATATTCAAAAAATAAAATATTTAGTAGGTGATAGTTCAAATAGAGAAAAAGGATACACCTGATAATTGGATATGAAATTAGCTCACAAAAATAGTGATAATTCATATGTATATTTGACGGTTATCTCTTAGTTTTTCAATATTTTGTCACATACCATAAAACTTTTCATTATTTCTATCCCTCATTTATTTCTCTATCTCCGAACATTTTAGAATAAATTTGATTGGCAGATAGTGAGAACGAACACAATGATTTGACTGTTAGGATCTTAATAGACGAGCTGCAAACATACTTTTTATTAATATATATACTTACAGATTGAGTTAAAGAACATAAAATAGGCTTTTGAATTCTGTGATTTTAAATTAAAGATATGTAAAATGTACTAAAATATCATTTAATTTTAATGTGTGAAAGTTGAAACTAAAGAGTTACCCGGAAAAAAAATAAGTTTAAAAATAAATAAAAAATGAACTAAAAAAGAAAATAAATTAAAAGAAAGAAATAATTATCTTTTTAAATAATTGATCGTGTAGATACATGTGTATAGGTAGAATTTAATGTCCAAAGGTGCATCAATCCTAGATATATATATTGAGTGGAGAGTACTCAATATTGTCCAATTATAATCATAATTTATTTTATACAAACTCATGCAATGAATGGATTATCCAATACTACTCCTATTTTTGTGGGACTTCGACATTTCGCCCCCTTAAAATCCGACTTCTTTGTTTAATTGGTCCTCTTCTTCATCTTGGTTCAAAAGAAAGATAATGAATGAAACACGGGATCTCAAAAACAAGCCACACGCTTCTCCTAGGGACGATGAATATTCATTTTTATTTGTTCAGTATTTAAAATAATTTTTTTACTATTTTTTATTATCTTTAACATATCAAGTAAAATAATATTTTTTTTCTATATTTAATTTTCCCTCTATATTAATTACTTATTTTAAAATTATATATTAATCAATATAAATATTATGATAAGATATTTATAAATATTATAATAAAATATTTATACTAATTATTATTTCGAACGTGAAAATATAAAGTGAACGGAGAAAATAAATTCTAACACTTGATGGCAAAGCAAAATATTGAAAAGATGCTATTGCGGCTGTTAACATTCGATGTATTTGATTAATAAAATACTACTAGTTCAATATTAAGTAATTGATAAGAAATGTTTTCACTATTACTATTCATTTTATAACTTTCTTTCGTTAGTACTAGTGTTTTTTTTTCTCCTTATTTTCTTTTCATGTGTAATTGCTTTACTTGGTATTGCTTATATATACTTACAGATCGTGATCATTTTTTCATCTTGGTGGTAGATGGGCGTGTTAGGTTGAATTTCGACGGGATAAAATTGACTAGTTGAGTAAAATGAGTTATAATTTTATCCTTCCGTATTTAAAGTGAGTAATTCAAAATAAGAATGAATAATTAATAATGAGGGAGATTGAGTATCGCAAAGGTCATGACAAGATCTATCCTCCTTTTACCTATCTGGTCTATTATTTTTTATTTTAGCTAGTCAATTTTAAATAATTTTCTATAATGATATTTTTTAAAAAAAAAAAATAGTCATGTTCAAACGGGAATTTAATTTTTTGTATATATCATCCTCAATGTACATATTTGATTGAATCTATTCCAGAACTTCCCCCAAAAATAAAAAGGACGTAAGAGATATTTTTCATGTAAAGAAGTCAAGCTAAAAATTAAGGAGAAGAGAACCATAGCAACAATAAATAATATGATAATATAATGTAAGGACAACAATAAATAATAATAAAATTTAAAAATGAGTTAGGTAGAGTATAATGATAACATAACAGTATTGATAAAGAAAATTAGATGCGACCTTCATATTTTTTCTATCTAGGAACATGTCCTGTTTAATCATCTATCTCCAATACAAATTCAAAAGGTTAAATTCACAAATATCAGTTTTATTATATGTCAAAATCTCTTTAATTGTAATACATCTACTAGCTAAGTTTTTCTCGAAAGAACCAATACTGGACTTGACTATAACCCATTGTATATGCAGTACTTTAACATGAGTTTAGACTTTTTTAACATAAAGTTAATTAGACATCAATGGTATAAAAAAATAAAATAAAAAAACCAAACAAAGGTCCACTTTAATTACTGCACCTACACAAAATAAGTATATATTACACACAATTCCACTCAAAGTCCAATTTGTGTCACCTCTTTTATTTTTATACTGTCTTTCAACGATTGGACCAAAAATGAGATGTTCTTGTCATGTCATGTTTCTTCGATATTCTCCAATATTGTTATTTCTTATTTTCATCAGCATCATCAGTAGTAACATTAAAGGTGAAACTGGACCATTAACAAAAAAGAATGTGTTAATTAAGCCCTTCAATAATACCATTTCAGCTATCTTTGTCTTTGGAGACTCCACAGTTGACCCTGGCAACAACAACTGCAGAGCCACTGTTACAAAGAGCAATTTTCCTCCCTATGGAAGGGACTTTGTCAACCACATTCCCACAGGAAGATTCACCAATGGCCGCCTCGTCACTGATATGATGGGTACATTTGTTCTAACTGTTATCCTTTTATTTCAATTTATATGATTAGACATCAAATTTAAAACAAGTTATACGTACATATTATTGTGCTTGTAAATTAATCTTCTGATTAAGAAGAGAAAATTAGAATTTTAAAGTTATATAAGTGTGACATTCTAATTTGGACAGACTAAAAAATAAAAGTGTGACACATAAAATGTATACAAGGGTCACAAGAAAGAAAAGAAAGAACAAAAAAACAAAAATGTTGGTGTTTTTATTTATTATTATTATTATTATTATCTTTTGTTTTTAATAACGTAACCATGTTGTTTTTGTGTTGTATGGAACAGCTTCATATATAGGACTCAAAGAATTCGTGCCACCATATTTGGATCCAATACTTAGCTTGGAGGAGCTGATGACTGGCGTTAGTTTCGCCTCCGGTGGCTCTGGCTTAGACCCTCTCACCGCTCAAATAAGCGTATCTCTCTCTCAATGAATTCTACATTATCGTGATTTACTTTAAGTTATATATAACTTATATATACTGACCGTATCGAAAATTCTACTATATAGATTTATATCAATTTATTGCACTAGTTTAGATGACCAACTGATAATTATTCGAACAGTATATAAAAGTTAAACGCTTAGATTTATGATCAGCTTTAAATTTATAACAGGGGGTAATCAACACGTAATCAAAATTGTGCATAATAACAAGACAAAATTTAGTACTAGTACAAATTAATAATTAGTGCAAAATACACACATCACACATGCACCGGCTTTTACTTTCTTAAGCAAATTGCTCTATCACACATTTTTAAATAAATTTTTATTTAGAGGTTTATTTTTTATAAAAATTACCTTAGTAATGTAATTATATAATACTAAGGATAATATGGGAAGAAAAATTCAATAAAATTTTCTCAATTTACTAAAATGGACAGGTTAAATAAAACATCTATTTTAGACAAGTAAAATAAGAACATTTTAAGTAGCTTTCGAGTGAGGTCTATTAAATGCATCAACAAATAAATGTAACAGATCAGGTTTAATTTATATTAGTTCTTTCTTTTCTTTAACATTAATGAGTCTAGTAGAAAACAGTAGTAATTTGGTTTTACTATATATTTTCCAGGCGTTACAATTTTGAATGTAAACTTTAGCAGTTAATATAATCAAGCTGTTCTTTTTCCTACAAGTACTGTTTTGACATTGGTAAGATTATATACACATAGCAGGAGTTATGTTGCACACTGACAGAGCTAGAAATTTCAATAACGAAATTCACCAAAAAATCAAACATAATTCAATAATGAGTAAAATGATTCTCGAAATTTGTTTAAGACTTTTATTTGTCCATAAATTTATATTGACAAATATATATATATTTGTGGCAGGGCGTAATTCCATTGGAACAGCAGCTAGAATATTTTAAAGAGTACAAAATAAGAGTTGAAAATGAGATTGGGGAAGAAAAAACAAAATTGTTAATAAGTAAAGCAATGTTCCTTATAAGTGCTGGCACAAATGATTTTGTTATCAATTATTTTAACACCCAATTGAGAAGACACTCTTACACACTCCCTGACTACCAGCAGTTTTTGCTACAACTAACTCAACAGTTTCTCAAGGTAATGTCTCTTTCAACTAAATTTTTTAAATAAATCATGTTCTATATATACTACTCACTATATCAAAAAAATATTTTAATGATCGAGTTACTTATAAATAATTTTTATAACAAGTATTAACTTGTGATAAATAAAAATAGTCATTATTAGTCTGTTACACACGCATATTAAAGTGTTAAAAATTCACATAACACTTTGTCATGTGTTCAGATTCTCAACTGAAACATATTATAATTTTATTGTCTAAATGAAATTTATTAAAATTGGGTTTAACGATTGTAGAATGTATTTCTCCCTAGATTATATCACTCCACATCAATTTATTATGAAGCATCATATCATTGTATTAAATGTGTGTTTGGTACGAAGGAAAGTATGTCTTTCATGAAAAATGTCTTTTCTTTGTAAAGAAAATTTAAGTAGTTTTCTTACTTATTTTCTTGATTTCTCATCCTGAGTATATATATTTTCAATGTTGAATTGATTTAGGATTTAATGGCTGAAGGAGCTCGAGTCATCGGAATAGTAGGGTTACCGCCAATGGGGTGTTTACCGGTGGTGATCACCATGAAGACGGCCGGCAGCCCATTGCAACCACGTCAATGTATTGATTCATATTCCGACGTAGGAAAAGAGTATAATCAGCTTCTTCAAAATATGTTAAAAAATATGATTACTTATGGAACAAAAATAATATATGCTGATATATACAATCCTTTCTATGACATGGTACAAAATCCCAACAAGTATGGTGAGTGACCAAAATTTAATTCTTCTTTTTTTTGTTTAAGTAAATTATTTTTTTCTGATTAATTAATAAATGTATTTATCTTACCATTTTTATAGGTTTTAATAACGTCTACTCTGGTTGTTGTGGAACTGGGCTTTTCGAGCTTGCACTTTTGTGCAATCCAAATTCACTTGTTTGCATTAATGCTTCGGAATATATTTTCTGGGACGCAGTCCATCCAACTCAAGCTACGTATTATAATTTGTTCAATTCTCTGCGTCCCACCGTTGATGTTATGCTTAAGTTATAAAAAAGTATTTCGTTGTGGGGTAGATGTGTTTGATGATTAATTGGATATTGTCTTTTATGAAATATTTTATGTTGGATTTAAGTAAGATGTGAATTGAGATTTTGATTTACTATTCTGAATACAGATCTAACTGAATAGGTAAGATATAAGCTTTATCCTATTGTTAGATGGAATATTTTTTTTTTTTTCAAAACATAAACGGAAACTCAGAAGTCAGAACAATAATTATTTTTCAACTATAAAGACTTAAAAACTAGGCTAAACACATATGCAGCCCCTTAAACTTGTCCTTAAATTTTATTTTAGCACTCCAACTCAACTTTGTTCCATTTTAATCCTTCAGGTACCATTTAAACACAAAATTACCCAACTTGAGGGAAGCCCATTCTCTGAAAAAAGCCCGAGTGTAATAATTGGATGATTTAATTTATACTTTTTATATTTTTCATGATAAAGTGAAATTATTCAAACTCTTAATTTATGTTTCTTGGATTAAATTTCGAGTACATTATTATATTGACATCCAAAAACTAAAGTCACAAGGTCGATAGCCTAGGTAATTGACCTCCATTAGGTCGGCTCAAGAGGTCGATCCTATATTGTAATTTGTGGCAAGGCTTGCGTTCGCACAATTCCTACTTCTAAAACAAACTAAAGCAATTAATAATATTCTTGTAAGTAAAAAGTACACATTTTAAAAAACTGATAATTGAAGGAAACCACACGTTCGAAAGTTTCCAATAGCATAAGCTAACTTCCCTACATGCTAATTAATCTCGAATAATTAAGGCACAAAGCATAGAAGAAAACATGACTACAAACTATTGGTAGGAAACAAGTAACAATAATTAACAAAATGATTAAAAAGAAAAAGATGATTATTAGTCGAGTAAATCAACATTAATAGCTTTAAGAGCTTCATTAGCCATAATCTTATGCATTTTCTCAGAAGGATGAACAGCGTCCCAGAACACAAACTTTGTTCGATCACCACAAGTTTTCAACCCCTTACAACTCTCTCCATACTCTACTGTTCCTGTCCCACAACACCCCTTACTTGTCTCTGTAAAACCTGTTCCATTATATTTATAATTCATTAGCAACATATATAATATCCATATAAAATTATACCAAATATATTTTCTTGAAAAATATTTTTTTTGTTTACTTATCAAATATCATAATATATGTGAGATAATAATGACTGAAACATATTTTTTGGAATACAAAAAGTAGATGTGACAAATAGGCAGATTGAGCTGAATTTAGACAGGTCAAAATGAGTTGAGTTAATAAATCGATGGGTTATTGATCCGTCCAAAAATTATTGGGTGGGTCAAGACCTAACTCACTCAATTCTTACTAAGTTTTAATTGTTTATTTTTTCTTTCATGATTTTTAGTATCTAGTAAAAATGATTTTATGATATATATTGTTACCTCTGACTAAGAACAATAAACGTAGATTTCTTACCGAATTTTTGGGGATTTTGGACAGCTTCCAGAATGATGCTATAGATGTCAATGTAGGCAACTTTAATCCCAAATAATCTTTTAAGAGCTTGCAATTCTCTTTTGATTTTGAGATTGAAAGTGAAAGCAACTTTGTTCAAATCATCATCGCATTTGGTTTCATCATCTCGAATGGTTCTAATAAGTGGTTCACACCCAAGAGGAGGAACTCCAACCACTGCTAATCTTCTTGCTCCTTGACTATGAATTATCTGTTGAAAATAGAAAAATTTACTATCAATTTATATAATTTAAATTCGTAAGTGTTAAGCCATTCTAAATTTATAATAAGTGTGTAGGTAACTATTGAAATTTTTCTAAGGGGGCGGATATACTAAATTAGGTTCAATAAACAAACTGCATGGTTGATTTTGTTTTCACGGTATGTTATGTTTTTGGAAATAACTGTTGAAATTTTACAAAGGGGAGCGGATATATATACTAAATTATATTTTGGTAAAACTTTAATTAGAAAATGAATTGAAAGGGAAGTACCGTATTAAATATAATTTCCAAGAGAACACACTTCTTTTTATATGCCTTACGTACCCCACGCTTTGAATCATTAGTGGGACTAGGCAGCTGGAACAGGTAACGTATGTACGTACAAGTCATTTTAATTCCACCAACCAAACTTTGCTGAATTTAATTATTATCATTAATTCAAATAGAATATCAACAAGTTTGGTTGCATATAATTGAATTGGTTTTGGATCCTACCCCAACAATGGTGAATCTTTTTACTAAAAAAATAATAATCTAGAAAAGGGGAAATAATGTGTGTAATTGCATTTCAGACTGTGGTCCAACGGTCAATGAAATATCTAAATTTTGATAGATCAAATTATAAATTACTTTATACTTATGTTGATGAACAAATAATAGTATGTGGTGAAAGAATTGAGATTTATATAACGTGTCGGACATCGATAAAAAAAAAAGAGAGGGGGGGGGGGGGGGAGCCCAGTGCACAAAGTGCATTAGCAAGGTCCGAGGAAGGGCAATGTAGACAGCCTACCCTAATGCAAGCATTAGTGACTGCCTCCACAGCTTGAACCCGTGACCTATAGGTCACACGGAAACAACTTTACG